>NC_142532.1:9209878-9404878 GCF_964205215.1 Stylophora pistillata
TCCAAGGTGTTAGTTTCTTCGAAGTCATCATAATTTTCTGACAAGGTACTACCTCTTCTTGCAACGTTAGCAACGTTCTCTTCCTCCATTAATTTATCTGCAATCCACCTAGCTGTATTATGTTCAAAAGAAATAGATGCTTCATCAAAGTTTTCGCCTAAGTCTTTTTTTCCTGTCTTCCATACTTCGGTGGTTACTTTAAAATCATAGGTATCGACTTCGATGCCTACGGTGCTATCTTCTTCGGGGTTGAAACTAATCCCTTTCAAGGACTTCTTCACGCTAGTCTTTCCAGATCGATCTTGTCCAACGAACATCAACGGCACTCTCTTTACACAAGTTTGACCTTCGGACAGGGCATCTTTGTAGGCTTCTAGAGCTTCAGGACCACGAGCACGAATCTCTGGAGGATCTGTAAATGTGACAATCAAGAAATGCACATTAATAAATTTCAATAATGAAGATGGAATTGATAGGGAATCAAACAAACAAGAAGTAAGAGACATGTAGACAAACAAAACCAAGCATCAACCAATCCATCGAATTTTATCTTCAAAGCAAACAGGATATATCTCTTCTTAAACGTTATATCATTTATTAGTTATTTATCTATTAGTTATTTCTTCTGTGTAGGATCGATCTCAAAAAGAGAACTGCTTTCCTTTGAATGGGGCAAAATACTTGTGATTTCATCTCAAACCTAAATCCTAAAAATCGGGGTATGTATGTATGTAAGAGAATAGCAGCACTTTATTCCTAGGCAATAATTTGATATGATATCATAGATATCATATGAAGGAGTGACGATATTGGTATAATGATCTCTAGCGAGCTCCGGCTATATAGAACATGTCACCATTTATAAAATTTCGACAGTTCTCAGAGCCCTCCCTTCCTCGCTCCTTTTTCTCCAGTATGATCTGGAAAAAACCCCTTAGAAAGCCATAGATGGTATTGAACTTAAATAGGCTAGCGGTAATCATTGGTACAATACCAAGAATCTAAATTGAAATCTAAATTTTTAAGCTATGAAAACATTTTCTTCTCATGTGAAAATCTGTTGAAAGTAAGCAGACTACTTAGGCTCTTGGACTTCTTCTACTTTTGCGAAGGATTTCTCACATGCTCTGTTTTAGAGAATTTCAATCCAAAGCTAGAGTACTCGAGCTCGATTCCAATCAATAAATGAAACTGACCGTCTAAAAATTGAAATTACAACTTGAGCAAAAGGAGAGCAATGAGAGTCATTGCAGTCCTCTGGCGTATTTTTTGTACACAAAAAAACAGTTTGCACGTATAAAATTATTTTACGTATAAATTACTTCACATATGTAGAAAGGAAAGAGTCACTGCCTACTTCCAAAGATAAGTCCTAATATTGCTCAATTTAATTTTTAGATTCGGGTGAGTCTTAAAGGCTATCCCTTGATTGCGCGACAAGAATTGAAAATGAAATTTTACAAAGAGGCGCGTTCCCAGCACATCTCTTCGGAATATATTGCCATAAAAAACACAACCATTTTGAAATTGTGTTCTTTAGCAATACCTCTTAATTTTCTTTTAATCAGCCACGTTAGACATTTATGACGTTAGTGCCGATTTATTACAAACACTCACCTGTTGTTGTGGATCCATATCCGTTCATCTCCCGTACGACAAAGTCTTGAATTTCCTTTACAAATTGAATAAATTCAGGTAGTTTCTGAGCAATTACTTCCGGTTCCCAGTCTGTCCCATTTAGGAGTTTATCACACTCTTCGCTGTGTAAGTGGAGGTCAGTCTACCCATTGCACAAGAAAAAGAGAGAATTAGCGAGGAAAACTTAAAATTTAGTTGTTTTGCTAAACATGCTAACTATTTTTCATAAAAATATGCGATTTGCAACCGTTAAACATACGTTATTACCGATTTTCTGCTTCTTTCATTTCCTAGGGGGTCAATCCACCATGAATCTTCCTGAGAAAGTATGGCAAAGAATCCTGGACGCGTGCTGTACATTTTTCGCTGACAACATCGCTTATGAAGTAAGTGGAATCCGTCAGGGAAATCGTGATCTGGGAGACGTAATCCGAAGGCATCCTCATCTGTCAAAGTTAATCGGGACAAGTATGTAGACAAAGCGCGTCTCACTTCAATTTCGGGTACGTCTCCTCTAGTAGCTATAGCAGTGCGATCTGTAACAAGACAAGTTTTAATAAAAGTTTTAACCGGAATCAATAAAATTGACCTCTTCAAGTAAAAATATTCGTGTCAAGCCGATGCATGTCAAAAGCCCATGAATTGTGCGATAAGGAGGAATGATTAAGTACACTTTTGCGTAGACTTGGGTATCCATAGAGGCAAAGTGACCGTTCAGCCTGGACAGTCGAAGATTTCCATGTCCAACTCAACTGGCATTTGAAAAAGAAATTTGAATGGAAAATAAAAAGAGAAACTTTCCTGTTCTTTCTTCTCTAAGAGAAACTCATGATCAGGTCGTGTATAGGTGGAAGGGGAGAGGAGATAAGAAGGTAGAGAGTAAGTGAACGAATGAAAAACTAAACGAAAATCCATTTGTTTTAGAACGACAAGGACCAAAAAAAAAAAACAATTTTCTAGTCTTGCCTGTTCGCCCACGCATGGTGAACCTGCAGTCTAAATCGCAACCAGGAAAAAGAATGTCGGTCTGTAAATATTTTCTAGATTTAAGTACCAGCCATCCACGACAGCGTGATTGCATTGTTTCATCTTCAAATCGAATCTCTTCTAAAACATTCTTTACGTCACTAAAAGGAATTGGTATATCTTCCAGCCTTTTCTTTACGCTACTCTTTGCCACCCACACCTGTTCAAAAAGATGGCGAAACACAGCACGTGAAGCATAACCTCCTGCCGGGCCGGTATTCATAACTTTGTGAGGTCACTGGCTTTTCGGCAAACGATAGGGGCACTTTGGGAGAGTCTACGTTCGACAACAAAACGAAGCGAAACTTCATCAAAGGGGAATTTCTTTTTAGGTGAAGGTAAAATACATGTTCCATGAGCGGTAAACGAAAAGAGTAAAAAATAAGCAATATTCAAAGCCAAAAAGAAGCAGACGGGCGTGACACAGTAATCGGCGGTGAAACGAAAAGAGGTAAAAAATTTTTCGAACTCACCTTACATCTAAGTTGGTAAAAACAAGGCGTCAGATATGTTAGGTCATATCTGGAGATGTATTCATTGTCTTCGGTGATCTCTTTGAGGCCAGTTCTTGTAAAGATGTCCTCAGGAATATCATCTCGCTCTCTAAAAGAAACTTTCCAAAACATTTTTTCTCCTGTATCAGGCCTTTGAAAATTTTCTGCTATCTCTTCGATGTCCCACGTTTTTTGGCCAACATCGTCTACAAAAAAGAGAGAGGTATGTCAGATTGGCGAACAAGA
This sequence comes from Stylophora pistillata, assembly GCF_964205215.1. Taxonomy (NCBI): domain Eukaryota; kingdom Metazoa; phylum Cnidaria; class Anthozoa; order Scleractinia; family Pocilloporidae; genus Stylophora; species Stylophora pistillata. Next base: position 9,213,283 of record NC_142532.1, read on the forward strand.
AGACTAAGAAAACCAAGACAAAGACTTGGAAAAAATGCAAGTCTAAGTACAAGATGGTAACAAATGCGATTAAAAGAGAAACAGCAAAATAAGATCAACGAAAAGAAGTTAAAAGGAGCATAAAACTTTTCAACGGGATGGTCAGTTAATTCACCTTTCAAACAACAACAAACATATGAAACACATGTGTGAACTGCGGTTATGAGACGTATATGAGAACGATCCTTCGCAGTAAAGCACTATTTGAGCAATAGTGAAAATCAGACCTGAAAAAAATTTCAGGCCTGTATGGGATTCGAACCACTGACCTCTGCGATACTAGTGCAGCGCTCTACCAATTGAGCTAACAAGCCAACTGGGAGTAGGCCATCAAATTAATTCGATATAAACCCGTAGATGATAAATCAAACAACAACAAACATATGAAACATATGTGTGAACTGCGGTTATGAGACGTATATGAGAACGATCCTTCGCAGTAAAGCACTATTTGAGCAATAGTGAAAATCAGACCTGAAAAAAATTTCAGGCCTGTATGGCCTGAGCGTTCCATACAGGCCTGAAATTTTTTTCAGGTCTGATTTTCACTATTGCTCAAATAGTGCTTTACTGCGAAGGATCGTTCTCATATACGTCTCATAACCGCAGTTCACACATATGTTTCATATGTTTGTTGTTGTTTGATTTATCATCTACGGGTTTATATCGAATTAATTTGATGGCCTACTCCCAGTTGGCTTGTTAGCTCAATTGGTAGAGCGCTGCACTAGTATCGCAGAGGTCAGTGGTTCGAATCCCATACAGGCCTGAAATTTTTTTCAGGTCTGATTTTCACTATTGCTCAAATAGTGCTTTACTGCGAAGGATCGTTCTCATATACGTTAATTCACCTTTATTCATCGACGCAAAATATTCAAACAAGTATATATATTACCTTCGTCACGTACTCTAACAATAGAGGTCCCCAAATGACACCACATATCGGCTTTCGGACTCTCATCTGTCTCCCTGTTATCTTTAATCTTGCGTAAGGACATCAAAACTTCGTCTTTAAGATCGGATTGGTACACGGTGTCATTTCGGTCATGGTGCAAATTCTGCCCAGATAAACATGTTAGTATTACGCAAAGATTTCTTTATGAGTCCTAGTTCTCGAGTCAAAAATGTGGCTACATCTACAAGCAGATAGGTTTATAATGAATCATGTCATAAATATTTCAAGAACGACGGTCAAAGAAAACTTCTACGTCACCCGTGAGTAACACCCGGAGCACGGACAACCAGATTTTTCAGCGTCATAAAATGCGTGATCATAATCTGTATGAGCTCGAAAATAGTCTTGCGTGGAATTCAACCAAGCTCAAAGTCATAAAAATGTATCAGCTGTCAATTGTATTCAGTTCTTGTTCAATATTGCCATTTAACAAACAAGGCCCATCAGTATAAAAATGCAATTTTAAACCAAACTATCTTCACTCAGTTTGAAGGATTCGCAGACCTACGTTTTTGACAAAGCAGTCTTAAAGACTATTGCGTCTTAAAGTCTAAAAGTCTTAAAGACTAAAGCATGATCACGACGCAACACAATGTATTGAACATTCCGGTTATTACCTTATCACACAAGAAAAAGAATGAGCCAACTCTTGTACATTCAGTTACTGTAGCAGAATCAAACAAAGAAGAATACCTCACTCTCGCAGAGCTCAGCTAGTTCGAGTCGATACTGCGTCTCAGACCCTGGAAGCGGCATGCGATCTTCCATTTGCACCTCCTGAAGCTTGAGTTTACAGTTGGCAGGAAGATGACAACCATCGACGTAAGCACTAACTTTGTAAAATTCGTTTTCAAAATTCTTCAATCTTGCTCCAGCCTAGAAGTTTAAAAGGCGACGTTAACGAAAGAAAGCTGGTTTTATCGCACGTATCACATCCTTATTACTGGTTTTAGCCAAGCAGGTCTAGAAATCAGGTGCTGATGGCTCTTTGGCAATTCAAATGAACAAACCTTGATGAATTAAGCATCAGAAGCTATTAAAAGTTGTACTGAATTAGTAAGCCACAATATTCAGAGGGGTGGCGATGGAACCTGACTTGAGAAAAATAAATAATGCAATGCTGTTTGAATTCTTATGCCGCCAAACATTAATTTTTAGAGTATGAAAAAAGATTGTATATATAGATCTAGTTCGCGAAGATAAAATCGCCAGTAGTATAAAAGCGATCTCGCTCACCGATTAAGAATCAGTTTGTAACTTTAAACATACCACAATTGTTCCGATGTTCATTTTTGCATGTCGCCGTTGCTGTTGTGTTCCACGGACTATATATACTTCTCCATCCTTCACAATAAGTTTAACTTCCGTTTGGGTCTCTATCTGGCGTAAAGTAGCTCTATATTTTCCAATAACTCTGCCTTTGAATGTGTTTGGAATTTCTACCAGCTCTTCTCGATTATTATTCAACTCCTGCTATGAAAAAGAACCGATGGTCAATTCAGAATCCATATTGTAACATCAGGAAGTTTTGAATAAGCAACTCTGCTGTTGACATTATTTGCGTTTTTGACACTTTATGAATATATGTCATTTCCCAAACAATGACGGTGAACAAGAAGAAGTTAAGACTTATTGTACTTATTATTATACTTGTTCAGTATCTTTTAAAACACTGAAAGTTCTTCAGTGAGTTTACCGCAATATAATGTAGCGTTAATCTTAAAGTTACCAAACCATAGCGTATATCTGGAACTAACCAGTTTTTCTGAAATAAGCTGCCTTGCCATTTCTAATTCCTCAGGGCGTCCACTGACTATAAATCCTGCATGTTCTCTTCTCCCAGGCTCAATTATGGCTCCAGATCTCCTCATCATTTCATTAATCCCACTACGATGCCTACCGATGATATGGGCTTTCAAATCTATTGGAACTTGTATAAATTCTCTTTCCATTGCCCCCGTGCTTACCTCCTTGGTATTAGCGATATGACTAAAACAAACAAGCTGTATTAAAATAAAATCATCGCCTCGTTTTATTAAGGCCAACACATTTTTTGCGTCGTGTTTATGGCTTTCCCATCTCAGGTCATTACCTCTCTACATTAACTCTTTGAATGGTGAGTTTCATTCTCATTTTTTTTTTTGACCTTTGAATGTTCCTATCTCGTTTTACGACACTATTACAACACTAAAACAACTGATGAAGAACTAAACAGAGAAGTCACACAACCTAGTACTTCATTATCGCGCTCACTGTTAATTTCATGTATTTTATCATAAAATAGAGAAGTTTTCATGATTTCGAGACTCGATCGTGAAGTGTGCTTGTACTACTCATGCTAAAATTGCAAATCACTTAGCGTTTTTAAGCGAGACAGTTTTTTTGCGTTGAGATGACCCTGATTTGAATAACATATCGTGATTTGGCGAGCACCTTACATTTCAAATCCCTTAGCCTTTTTAAGCGAGACAGCTTTTGCGTTAACTTGATGACCCTGATTTAAATGACGTAAAATTACACAGTTTTACGCAGATTTCAAGAGGTCGATGCTTGTTGGGGAATTATTGGTCTAGAACCAAATGGAAACATTCATCAAAACTTTCTGAATATTTTCTTATTTTGAATTAATTATAAGGTGGTATTGAAATTGAGGTCACCACTTATATGTGATGAGTTTCAACCATCATTTTGCTGATATTTACTCTAAAGTAGACTTATAGTTACCATACAGCTCTAAGTTTGTTTACAACTTAATGAAAAGGAATGATTAATCATTTTTTGATAAACAAGCCCGACGACAGGGAACCGCTACAACTACACATTGTGTGACAACTAAAATATGTTGTTTCATGGGCAAGTGCGTTTTACGAACGATTTCTCCTTCATTCCTTCGCTGATCAATCTCATATGAATTTCCCCTCTGTCGACTGAATCTGGATGAACATGAATTATAACGTTTAATATCAACTCCCTATTGATCAGATGTTAAAAAACTAAGTGTTCACATTACCTAAACACAATATGCCTGTGATTGTACTGTCCGGATGATCTTGTTTAAAGAAAACGGTTAAAGAACCAGATGGAATAAGGTAATGTCACATTTTCACCCTTTTGAAAGGGTAATTTGACAGTGAAAGCAATTCACGCCATCTGAAAAACCAGCTTTAAGATTTACAAAGGAGTCACGTCCCATTTGAGAAAAAAATATGACAAAAATGGTTGACTACAATTGTAGCTTTAGATATAACAGTTTGATGAGCAGTGCCAAACACTTAATAACATTTCGATCAACGTCAAGAATTAGGAAAGAAGTACCTAGCAGTTTTCTCTTACCGTAGAGTCGTTATTCCGTCATGAAATAGGAAAGTTATTCCGACTTATAGTCGAGCTGACTGAATCGCTCTCCAATGATTACGAGTTTGGCTCCCCGGCTTTTAGTCGATAAAAGCAACCATTTTTCTTCCTAGAATGACCCCAAATCAATCTCTTGCTTTTAGCATGACATGTGTTGCGTTCCACTGTACAACCGAAGGCCGACTATGCGTCGAAATCTTAAAATCTCTCAAGTTTAGTCGACGCAAGGCACTTAGGGATAGCCAACTTGACTTTATTTCTGTCATATACCCCAACCGCAGTGCATGCTAGGAAATAAGTTTAGCCGCAGATAATCAGTTGATGATAGCCGCAATTAATATCTGCAATGGTCTAATTATTACCTTATGAAGAAAGTAAATGAGTGTATAACGTCAATGTAACAAGCATTCGGCAAGAACGCGAAGAACTCTAGCGTAAGGAAGCTAACAAGCATGAAAGAGGTTTTTATGGGTGAAACTCTCGCAAAGCGTGAGTTCTCGCCGTTCTAAATCACTCACGCCTGATAAATGGAGTGTATTTTACGAAAGTTATTTGTTACCATGACAACGGGGGCAAAAGATTGATTCAAGTACTCTGGAAGAGACTGGTAACAAATGATTTCCGGAAGTGCTTCCGGTTAGGTTGTTTTAAAGTTTATTCGATTGCTTACTCTTCGGGAATCGTTCGACATTCATGTTAAATTTACGAGCTGCCACTTACTAAAGAAAGAGCAAGCGCTGCCTGATATCCATGGGAAGTCGTGGTTTTGACAGAAGGCGATGGAACGACTCAAAAGGAGGGTAAGAAGTCGTAAAGTAATTGAAGCAACCTTTAGATTGTTGCTTGGAACGATATTTAACTTTACTATAAATAAGCGGTAGTAATTCAGGGATCCATTTTGCTTCTTTTCCTTATCTTATCCAGTAAAAGAAATGTAGATGCGATTTCCTCCAATCTGAATTTTCAATTTGTCCTCAGTTGATGTCTGAAGATCATGTTTCGAATTCGTATTTCCTCGCACATCTTGTCTAATTAGGGTTTCCGTCGTCCCTTTACAGAGCCTGGAACTTAAATACAGTCCAATTGTAGTCATTTACGACGGAAAAGTGTTATTTTTTTCTTAGTAACGAAATTATGATAAACAGTTCAATCTGAAAACTAAGAGATCTGCAAATGCAAATATCGATTAGACTGTTTAATTTATAATTAACCGTGCTTATGCATTGAAATAGCATGACAAAATTTAAGTCGTGACATAATGCAAACTCTTTGTGGTCACTCCGCGGTATAATGTATAAATATAAAAAGTATTTATCATAACACGTTTAAATTATCAAACAAGGGCAATTCAAGACTCTGACTGCCATGGAAACGAAATCATTGACGAAATCAATTTGTAAACGAAGAGATCTGCAGAAGCATATGGTGGTTAATGCATTCACACAGGCAATTAAAAATACTCGTGTATTGTAATATCGTGATACGATATAGGCAGTAACATAAAGCAAACTTTTTTGCTATTCACATCTCAGTATAATGCATAAATTTAAACAATATCATTCATGCACGAAAACAAAACGAAATCGCCGCTAGTTAGAAGAAAGCATATCCCTTGGAAGGTAGAAAAAAGTTAAGACACTACTCTGTGCTTAAACCTTTAGATCCCTGTAGGCTTACCTCATGACAGGAATACGGCATATGATCCGCATTTTGACGAACTATGCGAAAAACTGTTCAATCGCGTAGTTCTCCTCAAACTTATAAGTCCCTGCATGCAAGGGAAACTAAGAAAAACTTATTATAACGGAGTCATCCGTTATAATAAGAGACCTCTTTTGATATACGGGAGCAAGGTTTGGGACTGCTGCAGTTCAGAGAATCTCAAAACGATTCTTAAACTTCAGAAGAGAGCGGTAAGCATTATTTTATATGCAGACAAGAAAACACATAACTTTTCATAATAACCTAAATTGGCTTCCTCTCACAAAGCAAATGTTAATCAAAAGAAAAGTTCTAGTCAGGAGGGAGGGGGTGACTCCTTGGTGAACATTGGATGACTGATCACTACCAGTATGACATCACAAACGATTTTCAATATGGATTATAATACTCAATATTTATCTTTGATTTATGAATCAAAGATCAATTTCTACATCAAGGACAAAGACAAATATAAATGAGAATAAATATGTTAAATTAGAAGACCGTCTTTGTTATTGCTTACCGAATGCCGTTCGTGCGACAATCGATCTTAAATTTATGTTCTCGGATAAATAATTCTTCAAACTTAAATTCAAGTGACAAGGTATGCATGGTTTTTCTTCCTTAATTTCTGAGTTACACAGAGATGAGGGCTTCCTTCGGTGATATATGCTTTACCAGATGGTTCTCGAGAAAAACTTTTTTTAATAAAACACGTGAACTGCTCAAGGTGATGATTTTTATTTCCCTAATTTGGTGTTTGAGATCTGTCAAATTCTATACATTCCCAGAGCTTCTGAGATCTCACCATTTGAAATATATAATATATAATTTCTCACTTTCTGTAGAATCATCAAATGTATCAAGTTACAAGTTAGGGATGTGTAATGATGCACACTCCAGAGTGAAATCATATCTCTGTCATTTGAATTTATGGTAACAATAATAATAATAATAATAATAATAATAATAATAATAATAATAATAATAATAATAATAATAACGATAATCAATTTTATTTAATGAGGGTTACGCAAGACAGTAAATATACTAAAAAATCAGTGGCCCTTAATAAATAGTACAAATTAAAAAACTTATGACATTACGTAAGAGCATTAAAGACTAACTATATAAGGAGTAATTTAAATACAACTATAATATAAAATTTAAAATTTAAACTATATAGTATATTTAAAAACAGAGCAAACATGAGGCTAGTTAACAAAATGCTTTTATGAATGGCATTAATCATCTCTTAAGAGGATTTACTTTTTAGTTGTTTAGCGAGACAATTCAATGGTTGAAATATCACTTTGTTGGATGCCTTTCTAGTGTACATCCCTGCTTAGTAGAAGTCAAATCAGCCCACTTAGCGCCTTTTGTTTCAGGATTATTGTCACCCTTTTGTTCATCTGTTTTCACTAAATTGATAATGGAATCATTGATAAAACTTGCTGGAAATAATGTGTTTTGGTCGTAAATGCTAGATTTTTTTCCCTCAAGAGCCACAGTGTAATTGATATTGTCAAGATCAGACCAAAAGTTGTAGGAATTATCACAGTCTTGTTACAGAGCGTAGCAGAAGAACTTTCAAACCAGCTATTTTAATTGATTTGTATTTGGAAGTATAGAGATGTTGTGATGGAGAAGAATTGCCTTGATTTTGTCAAGTTAATAAATTCTTGCTGAAGATAAAAGACATTGATAGAGTGACTACCACAGATACAACATCAAGATATTGATTGGAGAGCAATTTGTTTAATACCCAGCAGAGCAAGTTATTTTGCCTTGTACAATTTTGATGGAAGATTGAGAGAGTACTGAAGTTTAAAAATCTTGCAAAATATAAGAAACAATAACCTCGTGTACAGTATGAAAAAACAGAGCAGTCATCACAGAATGATTTTACTATAAATACCCTTGGGGACTGCAAAGCCAAGAAATGTCAAAAAAGTCTTATAGTTTTATTCACCATGATATGGAAAAACAATATACAAGCAAATAAATAGAAAGCCAAAAACAGTAAAATACGAAAAAAAAAAACAGATTAAGACACAAATCAATACTCTTTAGCCTTTAGAAATAAGCAAACTAATGCAAGCCAATATCCTTTTCTTTCACCAGATTAAGACACAATTCCCTTTTTGCCTTTCGGAAATCAGCAGTTTCAAGTCATTACCCTTTCGGTCTCCAGATTAACCTTTTAACTCCTAGAGATGATTGATATAAAACTTCTGCCTATCATATCCATACGTTATCCCCCAAACAAGTAATGAGAGTACTCAAACTACTCTACTCAAGTAGATGTTGTTATCCTGATCTAACAGCAAATTCCCATTATTGATTTTCCAGGAATTGTGTAGCAGCCAGAGGGGAGAATTAACAATCAGATCTTGGGAGTTAAAGGGTTAGGACAAAAGTCAAAACTCTGGCTCTAGCGGCAATTTACAATACAGGCTCTAAAAGTTATCACAAGAGCACAAAGAGCGTTTAAAATAAAGAGCCACAAGCGAAAAAGATAAACACAAGCCAACAAAATAAATAAGTAGAATCTTTGGATCTAAACAAGGTCTTTACAACACTAGCAGACAAGATAAGTATCTAATCGTGGCTGACCACTATTAAACACGACGACAACTTCAAGGATTGAAGTCGTCATAATATCGGCGTCATTTTCGATAACACCGTAATGATGTCTTTTCATATTAACAACATAGTTAAAGGGGCATTCCAACACCTAAGAAATATAGTTAAGATTCGTAAATATATCAATCTCACAACAGCTAAAGTTCTTGTACACGCATTTGTAAATTCGAAGCTGGGTCTATGCAACTCACTTTTGTACGGTCTTCCCAAGTATGAAATTAACAAACTGCAATGTGTCCAAAATGCTGCAGCACGAGTGATTGCTTGCTTAAGTAAGTTTGATCACATCAGCGATACTCTAAAGGAGCTGCACTGGCTGCTGGTGGAGCAAAGAGTAATCTTTAAGATTAATCTTATTTGTTTTAAGATACTCAACAATTTAGCTCCTAATTATTTGGTTGACCTAATTCATGTTTATAAACCTACGAGGAACCTTCGCTCATCTTCAGACAAGTGGCGTCTTATTATTAAACCCTATAACTTAAAGACATATGGTTTAAGGGCTTTCTCAGTTATTGCCCCTATACTTTGGAACGATTTACCTATTGACATTAGATCAATCGACGATGTAAACAAGTTCAAATCTAGATTGAAGACCTTTCTTTTTAAGCAAGTTTATGAACTATCTTAGGTTCTCCATTTTGTAATTTTGTTATTATACGATTTTAGTCCTTTTTAAAGTATAAGTAAATATTTTATTATTATTATTATATGAGAAAAATGATTCGTTAGATTCACCCCAAATTACAATAAGTAGAAACCTACGTAGATAAAGAAGAAAACCTCCCTTTATGGGTCCGATTTGTCCAAAGTTTACAGAAAAAATAGCGTACGTTTTGGTTTGTTTTGACACGCGCGGAGTAAATATGGCGATCAGCCGTTAAACTCGGACAATATAGACTCAAAGCTTGCACACTCACGGAAAATTAATCAATAAAAACCCACTAGAAGCCTGTAATGGCCTTTTCTTTGTTAGCCCCTAGTACTGCCCTAAAGCTCAACTGAGACGTACACTAAGACCTAAAAAGTTCAATTGTAGAACCTTATCGTGTCACAGTGCAGGATCCAAAAAGAGCCTAACTATTCTTCTGGTTCACAGATCAGCTTATAACCGCCTCAAGACAAAAAATAAAGAGGCGATGGAGAGTGAATTAGTTGAGGTGCAAAGTGATTTGAAAGGTCATGTGATTGGGAAGGGAGGATATAACATTAAAGAAATCATGGCGAAATCTGGAGCACAGATTAGCTCGGGGAGAGATGAGGATAACTTCCTAATCAGCGGCGATAGGGAGCAACGAGCATGCGCCAAGAGTCTTATTTTAGAGAAGGTGGTAAGTTTCTACTGATGGTTTCGAAAACGTCGAGTGAGCGACAACATAAATTTCGTAAGAATTCGGTCATTAGCATTCATGGGCCTTAAATGGCAAAGAGGAACTCTTTTCCCAGTTACCATATTAACATTGCCTCCGTCATGCAAGAAATCGCTCCCATGGTGACACAAAACTGCCTAAAATAAGATCACTTTCATTTATTACTGAGGAGGAAAATTTCGAGCTAAGTTTGCCAAAATAGCCTTGGTCCCTTTCAAGCAAATGCTGCTTCTTCACTTTGTTGTAGCTGATCTCGTCCTGGACTGGCTAAGATTCGTCTAAAATCTATTCATTCCTAAATTTCTTAAAACAGCAAGAAGTATTGTGCAAGAAAAAAGAGGCACCTTCCCTTGGTGAGCATGTCGAGATTCCTCAAGAGTTTAAAGGCTTAGTAATGGGGAGAGGAGGAGATAATCTCCGTGATATCAGCACTCAGACAGGAGCAAAAGTCGTAAGGAAAGGTGGTGAAGTTTATATAGCTGGTGGGAACGAACGGCAACGACAACAGGCCAAACTGTATATTAACACTACCATCGTAAGTTCATTCCTACATAGAATATTCATAAAAAAGAAAAAAAAGCCTTTGCAATTTTCTGTTGAAAGCTGAAATGATGACAGGGTCGAAACGCACAATATGGAGGATATACTTGAGAAAAATAAAAGACGCTGATCGAGAAAATCATGAAGTGTCTGATATAGCTTCGAGCCCCAAAAGTAATGTTCTACCACTTTCAGATATAATTATAGGTGCAGATGTGATAAACTGTCAATTAATTGTGACGAGTTTTACTTTAAAACAGCTGAAGCAGTATCAAGATTTGTTATTTTTTTAAGGCTGGAGCGAGACTAAGGGGAGTGGAAAACGAATTCAATAAAGTATGTCGTTTCATTGATGGCTGTAATCTGCCAAGGGATTGTAAACTGAGGCTGGAGCAAGTTTCAGAGGGAGAGCGCATGGTTCTTCCCGGACTGCAAAGTCAATATCGACTGAAACCTGCTGAGGACTATGAACATCAGGTTTGCTCAAAACAGTTGACATTAAAAGCGATATATTTTCGAGGACGCTTAGCTATGTACATTTTATTATTTATGTTCAAAACTACACGTAAAAACTATGACTCTATAGGTAAAATATCAAAGAAACAAAAATATTGGTAAACTTACCAATACGACGAAAAATACCGAGAAACTTTTGGTTGTCAGTTAAAATGAACAGCAAGAATGACCACGAGGTCACGTAAGCGAATGTATAATGGTACCTTAGGGGGTATCAATATGATTCACTGAAGCACATCCCATCCTAATCAACTTAGTGTTTCATATGGCCGTCGGTCTTACTTCTTCCTTTTCTCGTTTAGCTCGCGGGGCCGCACGGATTTATATTTATATGCACCGCCCCCGGTTAGCTCAATTGGTTAGAGCGCCGAATTGTGTTGTGCGGGAGGTCGAGGGTTCGCTCCCCGGCTGGACCAATACTCATGGTCTTAAAATAACTGAGGAGAATTTGCTGGATTTCTATAATATCAAGAAATGGATAGGTATTCTAGTCTTCTCGGATAAGGACGAATAAACCGTAGGCCCCGTCTCCTGCAGGGTTAGGGGTAGGAGACGTTAATTTCCCACGCACGAGATTACTGTGTGGTGGATGTCCTCCACTGGGGTAGGATGGGTGGGTGTTGTTGTAAGAATGGCCCTGAAAAGCCCTATGAGGGAGTGGTCAATTAACGTATGTATGTATTCTGCCCTTCTCACGCTAATGCGAACGGCCGCTCATGAGGGGTTTTTGTCCGCGGGAACCGTTCTATTGTATAATAAATGAACCTTTTCATTACCAAAGTCTGAGACCATCAAAAACATTTTTATGATCAACTTAATGTTTAATTTTCCCGTTGACGCCGTAGATGTTTTTCAAGGAACTCTGCAATTACGCAAGTGCAGCTGTGAAATTTTCTTTTCCACACTTAAACTACTAGTAGCTTCATTTACGATAAACGTAATTCGGGAATATGACATAGCCTTTTCAGTGGAAAAGAGTTTATTAACGTATATCTTTTACATTTTGCATTCATCAAACTTATTACCTCGGCACCAAGATTTGAAATTGAAAATTGATCTAATTCAGGAACCAGATAGTACTGCTGAAGGCTATCAGTCGCAGATTATGGATGCTGCATTAAAGGCACTGCGTCAAATAAAGTTTGAAACCGAAGAGCTACCGAAGGCTGACATGTGGTGTCACTTGGGAAAGGCCATCGTTAGAGGACCCGATGAAGGTAATTTCATCCATATCCATTCCCATATCATTCCTTTCTTCCGTAACGTTGACTTTTGTCGTTTTTGGTTTCACTGTCATTAATGTCGGCTCTTAGTGTGTTATTGATGTACATATGTGTCACTTCTGGGTACAACAATACAGTACAAAACTTTTGACAGACATTTGCAAATTACTCTTATTATCAAGTAGAGATGAGAAACTGTCGGTGAAATTTGTAAAATAATTTTCATCCACGGAAACGACTTTAATACAATATTAAGCGAAACTTGGTTCACACTCGTTCGTTTATTCGTTAAGGACGAGCTCTTACTGATAAAAAATACTGAAAGAATCGTTAAGTCGAATATTTGGAAATAGACTAAGGATTCCTTAGATATAGGGAATCAGGCCTGATTTTTAGTAGTGAATCTCACTATTTGAAGAGGAGCTGACCCCGGATATGAAAACAAAAAATGTTTTGTCCATTTTGTTTTCTTGTAGAAGAAGTGACTGAAGGGGAGTGGAGTATTGATGAAGCTACGGGAAAGCTTCAATCTTCAGAAACAGAAAACTACTGGAAAGTGGCCTTTAAAGAAGGTGTAAATCTTCATGAGAAAATCCTGGAGGGTAATTTGTGTAAAACGACGACCGAAGATTTCAAAGTGAGATATGATTTAACATATTCGACACCATGTGGGCATCAAGTGCGATGCAAGGTAAGGCGAGATTACGGTTAAAAATGGTCACGGGTCCACATAATGTCCAAGGTATACAATGGGCATAAAATTGGTCAGTGCACCATCTAAATAAGCTTACTTTATTACAGAAGCTTTGTGAGAAAAAAAAAAGAGATTCGTTTAAAAAGCCTCAAGCAATGCTATACAAAGTGATATTAAAAGATATTCAGTAAATGCGTTTTCTTCGTTTTATCCAAGACCCTATTACAAGTCTCATGTAACCTTTTATAAATAGGTATGGGTGGCAAAAGCGGATATAAATAAGAAATTGGAGGAAATTCCAATCCCTTTCAGCGACGTGAAGAATATCCTGGAGGCTATTCACTTTGAGGACGAAAAAACACGGTCTACATGTCGGGGATGGCTAGTTCTTCCTTCTCGAAGATATTTACAAGCCGACATTTTGTTTCCTAGTTGTGAATTTGATTGCAGGTTAACTATTCGAGGGCGAACAGGTAAGTTTGAAACGAATATAATTTAGTATCACAAAGACCTCTGAAATATCATTCATTTAAGTCAATTGCTATTTTAACAACGTACACTGTTAAAACTTTATGTGAGTATGGTTCCTGCAAAGAGAACTATAATCAGTGAAAAGTTTACAGTCCAAGGAAAGAAGAATTTTAAGAAAGATATGATAACAAGTAAACTCCTCAAGGTAATATACAACTTCTAGAGAGTTGAAATGCAGATATATAACTACAACCCTCCTAAGGTTTTCTTGAAACATCCTGCACAGCAGTAAATTTACCCCTGTAAGCTTACAAGGGAAAGACAGTTTTGATTGAGTAATAAGTAAATTTGACCACCATACATCAGCATAAACTCGCATTCATGGAATAGCTGGGCTTTCCCTGACGTTCTAGGCCTCACTTTCAAAGTAAGGCCAACTACGAACATATTTTAAAGAGATGGGCTTCTGCTTGAAATAAATAAAACATTTCCACATGAAAGGGTCTGCACTTTCCCCCTCCTTCCGGATGGTGGCCTTAGAGTGTTTATACCTTTGGTCACTGTCATCACCAAAGACCTATCATATCCAAAAGAAGCTAAAATTCCCAAATCGAACAGTCTGTGGGGCTAAAAACAGCTTCAAGCTAGTCTCTTGTTTGTGAATTAACAGTTTTAAGACAGTTTAACATCAAAATGATAATATTTGATCATATCATAATCATCATAATCATTATTATCATCATTTGAATCACTTTTTCTGTAGATCATGCGGCCATCGCAGACTATGCACCAGAAGAAGAAGTAAGACTCATCTTGTCAAAGTATCTCTCTGGACTGACTTTCGATGAATGTGACGATTTCGGACTCCGCCTTCCCGCGGAGGCCATACCCGAGGGATTTCACTTGATCCATAAACGATCCTCCAGAAGAACTTTGTACACCACCAGTGAGGGATACGCTATCATTATTTCCAAAGAAAGCTCGTGGCGTAGTGATATCTCAAACGTGGACTCCACAGAATCGGTATGGGCCCCTCCATCGGCTGGTCAAAATGATTCTTTTGTGTGTATGGATATAATTATTATACAAATCGGCCTCAATTTTTTATGAATCACAGACTCTTCAAAGTGGTAGGCTTAGCCTTCTTAGAACAAAGTTATCCATAAATTCTTCAAAAGGTGTTCCTACCCATACTTAGCATGTCATATAAATGTCACTCAACTTTTCTTTTTGGAGCAAGTTTTCTTTATGCAACTAGTGAATTACGAATTGACACCGAGTGTCAAAATTTGAGAAGGACCCTTGCTTTTCGACTAAGTTCCCAATTTATTATGCCATACAAAGATATTCATGCCTGCTTTGTAAAACAGTTGTCGGTATGCAAACCAGTAATTTTTGTACGTCTATTTCCAACTGCTCGTCAGCTTCAGTGTGATGTTCGAATGGCTTTACACGAAGAAACAATATAACGCGAAAATCTGCATCTGGTATGATTTATTGGAAGCATTTAAGACGGAAGCCATAAAATGACCATTTACGTATATGTGCACGATCCTCGCAGTAAAGCACTATTTAACCAATAGTGAGAGTCAGACCTGAAAAAATTCAGGCCTGTACCGGATTCGAACCACTAACCTCTGCGATACTAGTGCAGCGCTCTACCAATTGAGCTAACAAGCCAACTGGGAGCAGGCCATCAAGTTAATTCGACATAAACCCGTAAGATGATAAATCAAATGCAAAGAATGTATGAAAGACATATATTTGAAATGCGGTTATGAAAGGTATATGTGTACGATCCTCGCATTAAATCACTATTTAAGCAATAGTGAGAATCAGACCTGAAAAAAAATTAGGCCTGTACGGGATTCGAACCACTGACCTCTGCGATACTAGTGCAGCACTCTACCAATTGAGCTAACGAGCCAACTGGGAGCAGGCCAGGCAGGCCCGTACAGGCCTGGATTTTTTCAGGTCTGATTCTCATTATTGTTTAAATAATACTTTACTGCGAGGATCGTGCACATATACGTTTCTTAACCGCAGCTCAAATATATGCCTTTCATATATTCTTTGTGTTTGATTTATCATCTTACGGGTTTATGTCGAGTTAATTTGATGGCCTGCTCTCAGTTGGCTTGTTAGCTCAATTGGCAGAGCGCTGCATTAGTGTCGCAGAGGTCAATGGTTCGAATCCCGTACAGGCCGGAATTTTTTCAGGTCTGGTTCTCACTATTGCTTTAATAGTGCTTTACTGCGAGGATCGTGCACATATACGTTTCATAACCGCAGTTCAAATATGTGTCTTTCATATATTTTTTGTGTTTAAAATGACGATTAGACGATTAATTTTTTTTCAGTGTTTAATCATTGCATTTCAGTATTTACTTATGCCTGATTGCTTTTGTATGTTTGTAGACTGATCTTCATTTGCACTGTAAAGAGTGGGATGAGGTTCTTTGCACAGAGAATTGGAACCCAGAAGACATAGTTGCGAGGCTTCCGGAGTTTTTGCAGTTTTTGAAACAAGTCCAAAGTTTTGTTGCACGTGAAATGGCAGAATCAAAACATTCTTAAGGATTGTAACTTTTATATTAATTTTTTTGTAATTTATTTTTAAATTTTTGTGAAATGTTAAAAACATCGTTCAAAAAATCTCGTAGATATCAAGTCTAGCCATTCTCGGAAAATATATTCAATATAAAAGGGAATATTGGATAAGTTTGAACGATTTCATTCAATAGAATTCAATGCTACCAATGCTAGTCACATTACCACCGACTTTCCGTGCTCGAAGATATATCCTATCCAGGACTTAAATTGTCGCCATTGCTTCCTCGTGATGCCCGCACGTAAGTTAGAGTCAATATTTCACTGACTTATCGTCTCTTATTGAACGAAACTTTAAGTGGTTTTCCCACACACCATAAAAATCAGGGACGTAGTAACTAGAATCCTGCGTTATTCTCAGACACTTTTTTTTCCATACGCCTTCGTTACCAACGGGTGTCCGACCGACGAGTACCCGTGACCGACAACCCAACGTCACTTTCAGCAGCTTTGGCAACAGTACGTGTTAACATTTTCGAACTTTAAGGAGCTAGAACACTTGTTAAACTTGATTTTTCAAAAAAAGAAATCTTAAATGAGACAGAGATGCGGTTATTTTTTCCACAAAGATGGATTTTATGTTCACTTTCTATTCGGTTTATCAACGTTTCTGTTGTTAAGCGAACCAGCAATAGTTTTCTCTTTTAAGATATTTTCACTAACAAGCAATTTTTGTTCTCGAGATGTATTTTGAAGGAAAATTTGTACTTCGTGTGCACATAACGTAGAAGTTAGAACTAACATATAATTATGGGCATATCACTTTGAAATCTTAAAATAACTAATATGGGTAGAAGCAATTAACTCAAATCACGTTCCCGTCTTCTTCCAGCGTAAATCTAAGCTTAACCGATTAGGTTCGAATAGAAACTATGAGCAAAATACTTTTATTAGCGAGATCAACCCTCATAAATCATTATTGGTTTTATCTTCCGGTGTCAGTGATATCTAAGGACAATTTTTTCAGTGTTATTTTGTCGGCGGTGATCTTGGTTGTTTTTTCACAAAATTTGGGCGAGGTCGAAGCCGACACCTCGTTAGTGTCATTTAACCTCCATTTATTACACTAAGAGTCGAATAAATCACAATATTTCAGCCATGAAGCGATATTTAAGTCAAAACGGGAATATAAGTTTAAGTCAAAACAGGAATGTAATTCTACGGACTGATCTTAACTTAATATAACTTGCCCAAACAGGCTCTTTTAGAATATTGCAACGTTTCTCGATTCATCTTGCATGGCAACACATCCACTTCAGTGGATCCTTCCCTTCTCCAAACTTTATTCATTTTACTCAAGATCAGACTTAACTTAAGGAAAAAAGAATGAAGGTGGTTGGTACAAGTACCTGTCATATACTTAACGACCATAATTCAACCAAGGTAAAAGAGTCGATAGGTAAGGTACCGAGAACTAAGCACATTACACTGTTGAGAAAGAAAATATCATGATGATAATTCCAGAACTGCTATACTGTCCTTTCTTTTGTACTCATTTAGTCAACGTCTCTAGGTTGAAAGAACGTCATATCTTTTAATTGGGATATATCAACAAAGTTGAAATGGTAAATTGGCCACCGTAACGATTACAAAAGCTGACGTTTCGGGCGTTGTCTTGGCTCCCCAAGAATTCTTATGTCAGTCGATGTCGAGTTTATTTGGTTTGGCGAAGGTGGCTTTCTTGAAACTGTCATAAGTGCCTGTGCCCTCAATGACCTTTATTTCTCTCGGGAAACAGGTTCGTGCATTGCACCGTTTTCAAAGCTAAATTGGCGATTAACTATTTAAGTCATCAGCTCATGTGTATTTGTTACAGAACCATTAGTCGACTGGGAAACGAGTTGAGAGGACGAAAACATTTTTAAAAAGTACGCCATGGTTAAGTTATGTTTCACATTAGCTTCGGCTTCCATCTTACTTTTAACACAAGTTTTTGCTAAGGGTAAGTAAAGTCAACACTTACAATAAACAATATCTTCCATTAAATTGTTCTCAAGAAACTGTAAAGTCCATTATACACGATTTCTACGGTGGTTTCCCCATCTACTGACTGATCTAAGAAAATGAGGTCTGAGTTATTGGTTTTCCGGAAATTGACCAGTATTCCTTTTGCGGCTGAACACGGCATTATGTTTCCAATAATTTCACATAATTTGGCATCCATCGACGCATAATTTAAATCAAAATAGCACATCACGGAGGCCTCATGTAACTTTTTTCTTTGAAAAGGAAGCATTTTACTGTTTGAATCAGCGACTTATGCCGAAAAAAGCCGCTAACTTTGCAAAGCGAACAAAGCTGAGAAATACGATACCTTGAGTTATTCAACAGATCAATGACATGGAGGAACGGGGCATCGGCGGAATGGCGGAATATCTTTTACGCAGAATGACGGAGTATCCTAAAACGTGGAATGCTTTGTATTAAACAGAAGAAGTCTCAAAAGATGGAGTTATGATAAAAAAACAAAATTATTTATAATTAACAGGCGAAATTAAAAGAAGCATAGGTAATCACTGTTGGGGCCCAGAGGATTGGGGAACAACGAGGCTTTCGAGCTTGCCCCTTTAAATTATAGTATTATTAATATTGTTATCACTATTATTATTGTGATTAACAGTATCTTCTACCTTTTAATAACTGTTTAAGTGTCAATTTGACAGTATATTCTTCAATCATCTTTCTCTTGTTGAACAGCTGTGGTCAATGCAAATTGAAATTCGAATCCTGGTTAGAAGATGCCATTTTAAAGAGTTTTTCAATTCCGTTCACCTTCTACTTATTCCCCGGCTTAACATATCTTCTTCGCCAGAAATCGTAGACAGTCAGTGGTTTGAACGGCGGGCGTATAAATCTCGGTATTCAATATGGCGGACGGACGAAAGAAAAATCATTGGAAGGGCTCTTACCGCAGCTTAAATGCTCTTAGTTCCGCAGATTTCATGGAGAATAGATCGAAAAGAAGGAAAAGCTCTTATTTTCAAAGATATCTCCGCTAAAAAAATTTTTCAAGGTTGAAAGGAAGTTCTGGGGGGAATATCAGACATGGCATTTAATGTTGATTGTACTTTCCTTCAAATTCCCGCTTTTTTTTCGATTTTTAGCCGATTATTTTGTATGGCGGCTTTTCTTATCTTTACGTACCTCATGTATGGTAATAAAAATGTGTTAAAACAAAATGGCGGGTGAAGTAAAAAGAAAACAAACCGCTCGTAGGAGCATTTTTCCCCAGGTAAGGGCTTCATTTCCTCGCATCTCGCATTTCTGGAAAATGCCACCTTACTAATTCAAAAGGCACCGTGTTAAGGGATTTCTTTTGGAGCGAAGAAACGTTTGCTTTCCAAGTTAAACTTCATATATTTCGGATATGATGATGGGGAACCGAATCGGTGCAACCGTTTCCTCGTAGCAGACTAAAGAAACCATGAAAGTGAGCGCTATTTTGAGAATAAGAGAAAGGAAAGTGTGGCTGTTATGTGAGGTTATTGGAATGAAAACGCACCTTCTAAAACCAGTTTTTTCTCACTTTTCTTTCAATTGAAATACAGTTCGAACTTGACTCTATCTATTTTGATGATGGGGAACATTAAGTTTCTAGCAGCAGTGACATAAAATGCGAAATATTTTTATTTCCCCATTACTTCCTTTGTACTTCGCAGCCATATTTAATCCGCATTTCCGCGCTTAGCGCATCCTCGCAGCCATTTTGACAACCATCTTGAATAGGATTTCTGGCTATGTTTACCGTTATTGGTTGGTCACAGTCTTGACTGTTGACTCCCCAAACCTCAATATATAGTGTCACCACGGTGGAGGCACCCCCCGAAAATCTGTGTTTGGGCTCACGGAAGGGTCTGCAGCTCGCTGAGTAAGCGGGCAAGCGTTAATGTTATGAAATTTTTCAACTTTCGACCAATTAGAAATTATTCTGAATCATTTAAATATCTTCTATCCATAGAAAGTAAACTATGTTTCCAAAGTTCCTGTTACTTTATTTCCGATGCGGAATCAGGCGGGACATGGTCGGACAACCGAAAAACCTGTCAAGGGAAGGGTGGCGACCTCGTCTCCATAGAAACTGAAGCCGAATGGAGCTTCCTCAACGACCAGATCCAAAAGCGTTGTATCGGGCAGCCTAACGAATGGCATATAGGTCTGCATAAAGTTAACAGGGATTGGAAGTGGGTGAGTGGAAGCAAGCTTAGCATTAAGAAATGGCAGACGACTGTTGGCGCGCCATCTGGTGATGGAGATAAAGCGGTGATGTCAAAGGATTACCCACCGGACAAACAAGGGCAGTTTAATGATCTTCCAAACCGACAAAAAAGGGCTTACATTTGTGAAATGCCTAAAGGTAATGTCCAAAACGCATGGTAGCTGAGAACTTTAACTCGCCGAATTACTGAATACTTGACCAGTCCAAATTTTATTACGGAGTTGATTCTTGTTACCTCGTGAGGTTAACAGAGATTCTCTTAGGGAGATAAAGAGAAAAAAAGACGCAGCCCTGAATGTGGGGCCTTGGCAAAACGGATCGATCCTAAAAAAAACTGTTTAAAATTACTTATAGGCTGGACGATAGAATGGAGTGAAGAAAGGAATCAGTCAAATTTTCAATTGAGAAAAGCGAAAGATTACAATCTTCTCTATCATTGGATGAGGCATAATTGAAAACGAAGCTGAAATTTATGCTCTCATAATTTCAACGCAATATTTTTCTCTCCTCTGCCAAGTTAAAGATTGTCTGCAATTTTCGTACATAGTGTCTTTTTCTATAACAGCCGAGCAAACAATTTGTGTTTATAAAAAAATGGTTCTTAAATCACCTGCTCTGCGGAATGGAATCCTGCTTTAATGCTAGTTTTAAAATTTCTAGTCATAGACACCAACTTTTCTTTTTCCTCTTTCAGATTCCTCATGAAGTCAGGAAAAAGTCAGTTAAAAAAACAACAACAACAAAAGAAAAACGCGCAGAGAAGGACTTTAGTTAAATATCGAAAAAAGCGGATCAACTTCGATAACATAAAGGCTTTGTTCTTAAATCAAAAATTGACCTTATATGGCAATTTTTGAAATACTAGTGCTTACAAGTTCAAAATACACACGGAACTTTCGAAATTTCCGACCAGCCGAGCGGCAACTTTAAATGATAAGGTAGATTTCTTTCTAAGCAGAACGTTTCGTTGCGGTGGCTGGTGGGGATAACGGTTGCTATAAAAAATTAAAAGCTGCAGTTCACGACAAGCATGACATTGGCATCGGTTGGTTTTACTTTATGCAGTGTTCCTTTTAGCTTCAATCTAAGATCTGCTTTGTTTGTTTCTACTCACTTCATAGTTGTCTCATTTTTGAAAGATCAATAAAAGTGGATAAACAAGACCAACAAAATTTTGGTTTTGCATTTTTTTAGCATTGAGGTCTGGGTGCATGCTCGATGGTTGTTTACTTTGGTTGATTTTCTAGGCAATAGCAGCGGTCAAAAACCAAAAATACTCAAATAACTAAGGATTTAAGCGCGGCGATTATCTTTCCATACGATTACAAAAATAATGGGAATGAGAAGCAGGCATCTGGTCGAGGGCTCGGGATATGTCAATTCCACTTGAACTATTTATAACTGGTCTCACGAACCGAAGCTTTTGCTATGCGAAGTGGGAAACTTCAAAAAGCAAAACAACAAAGATCGCGAAACAAAGATTACAAAAAGCTAGAAAGAAAAGGGCAGCCAATCGTCGGTGACGGTGGTGATGACATCAAGAGTGCCGCACTGACGATTGAACGAGATAAGGACCGGAAATACTTTTTAATTTATTAATTAATAATAATAATACTTAATAATACTTATTAATTTTAAGAAGTGTAGTTTTTAGCGCTTGAGTAGTGTTCATTCCTGCGATGATCGATCTCACTTTAATTCCTTTCACCGCAATTCATATAATATATATGATTTTCATATATTCACAAGCGTTGACTCGTCACTTCACGGATTTTTTGCGAACTAACACGATAACCAGCTCTAAGTTAGCTTGTTAGCTCAGTTGGTAGAGCACTGCACCGGTATCGCAGAGGTCATGGGTTCAAATCCCGAACAGGCCTGGATTTTTTTTCATCCCCTATTTTCACTACTGCTTGAGTAGTGTTCATTTGCACTGTAAAGAGTAGGATAAGGTTCTTTGCACTGAGGCCTCTAGGGTTCTTGTAGTTTTTGAAACAAGTCCAAAGCTTTGTTGCACATGAAATGACAAGGTTAAAATATTCTTAAAGGATTGTTGTTTTTTTATTAATTATTTTATGAAATGTTTTGGAAATTTTTTTGAAATGTTAAAAAATTGTTCAATAATTTTCTTCACATCCCATCTAGCCCTTCTCGGAAAAATTCAACCCCGTTTTTGCACAATGTAGGCATTCTTGCTGAACAGCCCCACTAATTTGACTAAAGCTTAAATATTTCTTTATGCAAGAAACAGGCTCAGAAGTGAAATTTATATTAAGATAAATCTATTTTTGTTCTCAGCCCCCCCGCTTTTAGCAGCGTAGGCTATAGCAACATACAGGCCGTTCGTCGCAATATTTGAGTGCAAGCATTAACAAAACAACGAAGTTTTTGAATACAACGACCTTTAGACATTAAGCTAGGATAGCTACCAGGTGGAAAATAACATCACAGGAAAATTAAAAGCGATGCGAATATTCTCATAAACGAATAATTTGCTATAAATGGAGCGGGAGCCTGGTTGTTAAAACTAGGTTAGCTGTCTTTTGGAATTAAATTAACCAAACTCCTTCTGACACCATAAGTAGTTGCACAGTCGCGTACGAACTACAATCTGGGATTAAGGGGTGGTTAATGATTGCTTATACCGTATTTAGGTAACAGTAGATTGTTCCCATTCATTTTGTTTTTCGCACTGAAATCTGTCAACCTTCCCCCCACCCTCGTAGAACCTCATATTGAATTAAGTTTAATATTGCAGACCCAGGGGTAGACCAAAAGAAAAAACATGGGGGCCGTCATAAATATCATCATCACCACCGTCATCTTTGTCATCATTCCGCCATTTGTAACAATACGAGCAACGATTTTTGGCTTTAAAACCGAGAAGCGTCTTAACAGTTCCATAGACGTTAAAGTAGACTCTCAAAGTGTGTCTGATTCTTGGCTACGCATGCGTATCTAATCCACGACTCTTATGGTTACCACATAAGTTTGATGGCGCAATACATGAACCTGTTTCCCGAGAGAAATAAAGGTCATTGATGGCACGGGAACCCATGACAGTTTCAAGAAAGCCACCTTCGCAAAACCAAATAAACTCAACATCGACTGACATAAGAATTTTTGGGGAGCCAATACAATTAAAAGATACGATTGGAGACCTTCACTAAATGAGTACAAAAGAAAGGACAGTATAGCAGTTCTGGAATTATCATCACGATGCTTTCTTTCTCAACAGCGTTTAATGTGCTTCGTTCTCGGTACCTTGCCCATCAACTCTTTTACGTAGGTTGAATTATGGTCGTTAAATATATGACAGGTACTTGTACCAACCAATTCAATTCCTTTTTCCTTAAGTTAAGTCTGATCTTGAGTAAAATGAATAAAGTTTAAAGAAGGGAAGGATCCACTGAAGTGGATGTATTACCATGCAATATGAATTGAGAAACGGTGCAATATCGTAAAAGAGCCTATTTGGGCAAGCTATATCAAGTTAAGACCAGTCCGTAGAGTTATTTTCCCATTTTGACTCAAATATCGCTGCCTGGCTGAAATATTGCGATTTACTCGTAATTCAACTCTTAGTGTAATGAATGGAGGTTAAATGACACTAACGAGGTGTTGGCTTAGACGTCGCCTAAATTTTGTGAAAAAAGAACTAAGACCACCACCGACAAAACAAAACTGAGAATATTGTTCGCAGGTACCACTAACACCGGAAGATAAAACCAGTAATGCTTTATGAGGGTTGGCCCTGCTGATAAAATTATTTTGCTCATAGCGTCTATTCGAAACAAATCAGTTGACCTAACATTAAGCTGGAAGAAGATAGGAACGTGGTTTGACTTAAAGGCCCATTTTCAACCGAGATGCCTTGCGCGCCCGGATCATTTTTCATATATGAAAAATACGCTATTTTCCTTGTAGTTGCGGAATCGCTTTGATATCTTCTTCCATCTTACTAATTAGGGCTTTCAAAGTTCCATCTTGAATCATGTGCGAACAACAAACTATCGTAGTATCCATATCAGTAAATAGTTTTTAATTCTTACATGTATGACGGTGAAAAACGTCATTTGAAAAGTTGATGTCGCTGAAGAAGCGGTCTAGAGGAAGGCCGAGTCTGCCCGGCTAGGCAAAGGTTATTCGACTTCGAGAGTCTGTGTATGATTTATGGAGGGCAAGGAAAACAATCATGGGTTTCGGTAACACTACAGACAGTGCTTTTGCAGAAATGTTATTGCATTGTTCCCACGATGGAACTAGAGACTCCGAAGAGATTTTTTCGAGGTGAGAATAATTATTTAACTGATTTTTATTTGAGATCCTGAGATAAGTATGTAAGCGATCTCATTTGTACAAGTCATTATTCTATAATTGAAATGCGTAAATTAATTCCGTTTTGGCTAGTATTGGTTATCTGTTTATATTTTATTTAGTGTTGAAGCCGAACAATTTCCTTCAACATCAAGTAAGCTTTGTACAAGTTTTATGCACAGACTCGATTTATGATTTTTCAGTCTCAAATATTTAGCTGCAAATTTTTTTACTGTGTTCTTCACCAAATCTTTGTCTTTCTTTTTCATAGTGTTTGTGAATGACTATCAGAGTTCGCCATTTAACAATAGCGCGATTCCAAAACAAAAACAAACGACTGCGAAGGATCTTGGATGAAAATGGGCCTTTAATTGCTTCTACCCATAATAGTGATTCTAAGATTTCAAAATGATATGCCAATGATTATATGTTAGTTATAACCTCTATGTTATGTGCAAATGAAGCATAATTTTTTCTTTAACTTATAACTCGAGAATAAGAAATTGCTTGCCAGGAAAAATGTCTTGAAGTGAAAAAAAAACTATAGCTACTTTGCATGACAACAGATGTTGATAAACCGAAGAGAAAGTGAACATAAAATCCATCTTTGTGGAAAAAATGACCACAACTTTCTAGTCGCATAAATGTGTAGAGGTACCCTGTTGATATCACCTGTTGCAATAGTGACAAGTTAATGATCTCATACAGCAATTTAATTAACTTGTGCACCGAACCGAGAGACGTTATGAAAGATGCATTGTCCATCCTCGTAAACTCTTTATCAATTTTATAGGTGCTCGTTGCTGATAGAATGGGACGTACGGTTAACTTCTTCTTATAGGTTTTTGGTAGCCCATATAGGTGTGCTAGTCTCGAGCCTGAAGGACTTACAGATTGAGCAATGTCCTTTGGAAGGATTCTGCGAACGGTAGATTGTAACATTTTTTCTCCAATCAACAGCGGGTGATAGTGTTTGGGCGGCCTACCTCTGGATTTTCGTCTTTCTAGTGGGACAGAACGGAACTTGTTGGTGTCGTTAACAGACGCTTCAGATAATAAAAGTATGTACTTTCTGAGGAGTGTGAGCGCTTAAAGTATTTATTCTCACATTGGGACTACCCTCACCACCTTATCAACTCCGCCATTAACACCTTTATTAACTCGAGAGTTGCTGACCAGCAGCAATTGCAGGTGTTGCGAAGATTGGCGAAAAATGATGTAACCCGAGTAGTCATACTTCAAGGACCAAGACTCAGCTAACATTGTTAAGACGCAGTTGAAAGACCTTAGCATTAAGCTCCAAACCACAATTCAGGCCGTATTTGTCAGTCGGAAAATTGGCCAAGACCTTAAAGAATGTGAGACAAAACCACAGCTGGTTAATCAACAGTGCGTAGTGTACCAATTTAAATGTAACCTGTGCGATACAGGGAGCTATGTTGGTTACACACGGGGACATTTATATGCCCGCGTGGATAGCCATGAGAGCACGTCATCTTCAGTACGCAAGAACTACGACAACGACCACGCAGGTGCTGTCCCTGAGGACCTTCTTAGCTGTTTCAAAGTTCTCAAGAAGTGCATGAACAAATTCGATTGTCTTGTCAACGAGATGCTTTACATCAAACAATTAACACCGAGTTTGAACGTGCAAACGGATTCTATCTGTGCTAAAGTATATGTGTAGCTACCTCCCCTATGCCAATTAATTGTAACTCTTGAACTCGCATTTGTTAATTTAATTTTCATTTGTACCCTTGATAATGGCGTCATGAAGTCGCCGAAACGTCGGGCTATTATATCGCTCGTTTTTACCTGTCTATGTATTACTAAATCTTTGTTAATACGAAGTACAAGTTATCCTTCAAAATATATCTCGAGAACAAAAAATTGCTTGCTAGGGAAAATGTCTTAAGAGGAAAAACTATTGCTGATTTGCATGATAACAGACACGTTGATAAACCGAATAGAAAGTGAACATAGAATCCATCTTTGTAGAAAAAGAAAGCAAATCTGTCTCTTTTTTTTTTTTTTTTTTTTTAAATCAAGCTTAACAAGTGTCTAATATTTTAGGGGACGCTTTCTAAATAAGTTGATAATTTCAAATTCTGCCGATCAAAAGAAAGACACGACTTAAAAATCACAAAAATAGGTCAAGTTCATTTCCCCCTGGAACAGGCCTAGACCAAAAGGTTATAATCTCTTGGCCTGGAGTTAAAAATACCGATCACAAGAAAAAAATAAAACTTTGAATATGCTCCACAACTTTCTAGTCGCATAAATGTGTAGATGTACCCTGTTGATATCACCTGTTAATGATCAAGTTAATGATCTCATACAGCAATTTAATTAACTTGTACACCGAACCGAGAGACGTGGTGAAGGGTGCATCGTTCATCCTCTTGAACTCTTTATCATAATTTTATCATCGCATCATCCGCTGGTGGGTGTACTCTCTGAAAGCCACGTATAAGCACATAATTATTTGGGGTCCTCGGGGAGAGGTAAAGGTTTTATTACCTTACCCGGATATCTACAATTATAGTTATTGGCCCATTTTCCCTTTGCCATTGTCTTGAGTTTCGTCTTTCTTTGCTTTGGAATACTTAGCCAAGAAGTGCAAGAGGTTTAAAAATAAAAATTATTGAGAGACCATTTTTCAGAATAAAGTCGTCAAAAAGTAAAGAATATATTTGTCTCTTTGAATATTTTAACTGTTGTCTAAACATGCAAAATAGGCGAAAGATATCAGACAGACGTAGCAGCCTCTCTTAAAGGTTACAAAGAATAACCGATAACCCGTTAATGTTAACATCACAAACGGAAAAATCCTCCATCATGCGTAGACGCTCTACTTTTTTCTACTTTTCTTAATGTTTCCGAGCCTCCTCTTCTGATCAGTGGAAAACCGTTGGAATATTGGGGAGGGTCGATCGCGCAAATTTCCTTCTAACCTGTCAAGTAGAACTGAAACTACACTTCCCCGAGCTCCTTAAAGTCCGGAAATGGTAACACGCACTGTTGCCAAAGCTGCTGACAGTGACTATGGGTTGTCGATCAGGTACCCGTCGGTCGGATGGCCGTTGATAACGAAGACGTATGGAAAAAAAGTGCCTGAGAATAACGCAGGATTCTAGTAACCACGTCCCTGATTTTTATGGTGTGTGGGAACACCACTTAAGGTGTCGCTCAATAAGAGACGATAAGTGAGTGAAATATTAACTCTAGCTTACGTACGGGCATCGCGAGGAAGCAATGGCGACAATTTAAGTCTCGGAAAGTTGGCGTTTATGTGACTAGCAATGATGGCATTAAATTGTGTTAGATGAAATCGTTCAAAATAATCCAACATTCCCTATTTTATTGGATAACTTTGAACATTTGAACACCAAAACCGAAAACCCGTTACTCATCCCAAGACATTTTCAAAGACGAAAGCGAGCGACGCAGTCATCAGTGGAGACAGAAATGTTCCGAGGAGGTCAATGAAGGGTCTTGTCCTTCTATTCTACGAGCTATATGTCCCTGGCGCGAGAGCCAGTGAGAAGAAATTTAACCCTGACATCATTGAAGTGAATGTAGTTGTGAATGGAATTCCGAATAAGGTTTACAGTCGAGCAATGAGTACAACAAAATGTTATGACGGAGACTAATTCGGTCTTTTCTTTGATCTCAGAAGCGTGAAAGACAGTGATGGGCATTGAAGTGGATTGAGATTGGTGAGAAAGAGGAACATCCTTTGAATAATTTATGAATAACTTTGTCCTAAGAAAGAAAAGCCCACCACTTTGAATAGTGTCGGTGATTATTAAAAATTTGAGGCCATTTTGTATGATATTTACATCAATACAGAAACGAAACATAATTTTCACAGGCCGATGGAGGGGCCAATACCGATTCTCAGGGGTCTACCTTAGAGAATTCATTACGCTGCGAGCTCTCTTTGGAAATAGAGATGGCTTATCCCACGTTAGTAGTGTACAAAGTTCGTCTAAGGGATCGTTCATGGATCAAGTGAAATTCCTCGGGTAGGGCTTCCTTTGGAAGGTGGAGTCCGAAATCGTAATTATCATAGAAAGTCAGTCCAGAAAGGCCAACATTATGATATAAGCATAATGTGATTTCATCTCGAGGCCCGTGATAGCTAAGTATTTAGGTGTGCCGTTGCTCGGGGCAAGGAGCGTTGTCGATCACAAAGCTTAAGCCAATCAAATAAGGTCAGATAAAATAGCACCAAGATTATAGGCAAGGTCATTTCCTCTCCTGGTCCTTCTCCCCTCAATTCCCATCGTGCTAACATCCGAACACAGATTTTCGGTACTGTAGAAGAATTTTCCTGCCCCCTCCCCATGCTCCGGTCTTTTTGTCTAGCTTTCGTTGCCCTTTTATACGTACTTGGCTCGCTGCTGATATTTAACCCCACCTTTGCTTAAGAGATTTCTTAATGTTTATTATATCAATGTTCTTGATGTCGGGTGAAATAAAAGCGTCACTATTGTGGCCAATTGATCCCACATTAGCAGTTATCATTTTATCTCCCGTCAATCTTGTCAGCAAACTGGTGCGACGTCACGCAGAGCTTCAGTTCCGTTTCAGTTGAGTCACGCGGGTTTCGTGATAAAAAGATATTTTGACAAGATAAGTTTTCCTTCTTCTGATACACACACTATATATGGTGTGCAATGGGTGCATGATCTACAGAAAAAGCCATACAAATGATGATAATAATATTGATGATAATGATGATAGATTTTCACAATTTTTTTGTAAAATATGATGATTTTCATGTTAAATTGTCTACAGTGTCAATTCAGGACCAAGAGACTAGCTAGAGGATTCTAAATAATTCACTATGGAAGATGGTTTTAGCCCGGTTAGACCATGTTACCTCTTCTCAAATTGAATTGTCTCGAGGATGTTCTTCACGTTTCTGAAAGGGAATAAAATATCCTTTAACTTCTTATTTACACCCACTACTGCCACCCACGCCAATTTCTTAAAGGTTATATGAGAGACTGCCGTTTGATGAGTTGCTACTCCGAGAGGAACACTTTGATGCGATGCGAGTCCCTCTTTTTTCTCAAAGCTTTTCCAACTTAGCTGTATCAGTCGCTGTACTGATCATGAATACCCTGAAGAGCTCATAACTTGCATAAAATCCACCTTTGTAAAAGAAATAACCACATGACATGTGGTGACATCTAATGCAGGCTTGACAATTGACCCCTGGTAGAAGCTTAGAACCCTGTGTTGATCTCAATGAATTTCTTTTGCCCGGGTTTTTCCATTAATCTTATTTATCTTAAGATCAAGGCTTTCGTACAGCTTGAGGTTCTTATGATGAATGATGACTCCACTTGCTCCTGAGAGATTAATGATGAATAGAGTTTAGAAGCTGTTTCCAAGTCTCAACGACAAAGAATAGTACGTCATGGTGGTCTTGGTTCTTTTTTTCACAAAATTTAGGCGACTCCAAAGCCAACACCTCGTTAGTGTCATTTAACCTCCAATTACTACACTAGGAGTCAAATTACATCCATTTCAGTGGACCCTTCCCTTCACCAAACTTCGTTCACGAAACTCGAGATCAGACTCGACTGAATGCAATTTTAGTTAAAGCTTTCAAAGATAACATCAAACAATGCATAACATCTTTATCATGAGTTTTTTCATACCTTCTTTAATCCACATAATGTTTCCCTTTTTTAACCAATTTTCGCTGGTACCCTACGCATGCGTTTTTTGACAATTTTTACTCAAGTGGCAACTAAATAATCAACCACGCAGTATATTCATGTGGTTGGTGCAAATACCTGTCATAATACTTAGCGACCATAATTCAACTCAGGTAAAAGAGCTGATGGGTAAGGTACCGAGAAATAAACACATGAAACGCTTTTTTGAAAGAAAACATGATCATTCCAGAACTGCTATAATGTCTTTTCTTTTGTATTCGTTTAGGGACCGTTTTCTGATTGAAAGGAGGTCCTATCTATTAATCAATTTGGCTCCCCAGAAATTATTATGTCATTCGATGTTGCGTTTATTTGATTTGGCGAAGGTGGCTGTTTTGAAACTGTCATGGGTGCCTGTGCCCTCAATGAACTTTATTTCTCTCGGGTAACAGGTTCATGCATTGCACAATTTTCAAAGCTAAACTATTTAAATCATCAGCTTATGTGTATTTGTTACTGATCCATCAGTCGATTGGAAGACGAGTAGAGAGGACGAAAACATTTAAATAAAGAACGCCATGGTTAAGTTATGTTTCTTAGCAGCTTCGGCTTCCATCTTAGTTTTAACACAAGTTTTTGCCAAGGGTGAATAAAATAAATACTTAATCTAAACTACGCACTGGCCAAGTGGCTTGATGACAAGCTCAAACCGCTGTCTTTGAATCAACACACCGTTACTGACATCTTCGATTTCATAAGTGAAGTGCGACAACTGAAAATCAACAAAGGTTATATCTTGGTATCGTATGACGTATTACGGTTTACAGTTGTAGTTAAAAGTGGCCTTCCCTTTTTTAATGCTTGCCGCATTGCTTCTTTGCAATTGGTTACGCCACTCATTTTAACATATTTAGTATTCTTATCTCTTTAGTTTTTAGGGTTTTTTTCTTGTATTTTGTCCCTTGCTTTCTTTGTAATTAGGTTTTTTGTTATCTTTTTATTAGCACCAGTTCATTAGTCGTTATCTGTAATTACGTAATCATTAGCACTTCGATCCTATTTAATGCTCTTTTTTGATTTCAAAAGTTGTAAATAACTGAAGAAGGTCTCTGACCGAAATGTTTTTTTATTAAAATCTCTTATTTTTTACGTCAGAAGTTCGCCATCCTCGCTATTTTTAAACTTTCTATATAATAATTACTATTAATATATAGGATGGATGTTTTTTATTTTCAAAGAAGATTTTCCGAGATATTTCTCTTTAGCTAGGTTGAACTCGGAAATAGTTAAGGATAGGATTAGGAAGTAACAGAATGTAATCAAGAGAATGTAATCATTAGAATGAAATAATTATGTGAAATAAGACCTATGACAGATTTTATTTTAATTAAGTTTATTATTATTATTATTATTATTATTATAATTATTATTATTATAGAAAAAAAATCCGTTTGTGAGAACAGTTATAAAAAGTTCAAGTGGAATTGACATATCCCGAGCCCTGGACTAAGTGCCTGCTTTACAGTGCCTACATTATTTTTGTACTCGTATCGAATGATAATCACCCGACTTAAAACCTTAGATGTTTGAATATTTTTGGTTTTCGACCGCTGCTATTGACTAGAAAATCAACTAAAGTAAGCAACCATCGAGCATTCACTCAGATCTCAATGCCAAAAAAAGCAAAACTAAATGTTGTTAGTAACTCGTGGTCTTGGATGTGCACTTTTATTGTTCTTTCAAAAATGAGACAAATATGGAGTGAGTAGAAGCAAACAAAACAGATCTCATTCATTATTAAAGTCATTAACGAACTAAAGTCCTTCTCTGTGCATCTGTCTTTTTGTTGTTGTTGTTGCTGTTGTTTTTTTAACTGACTTTTTTCTGACTTTATGAAGAATCTTAAAGAGGAAAAAAATTTTCTCTATGATTAGAAATTTTAAAAATAACAATAAAGCAGGATTCCATTCCGCGGAGCAGGTGATTTAAGAAGTTTTAGAAACACAAACTGTTTGCTCGACTGTAATACAAAAAGACAATATGCACAACAATTTTGCAGACAATATATAACGTGAGAAAAAGATTGCGTTGAAATTATGAGCATAACTTTCAGCTTCGTTTTCAATTATGTTTCATCCAGTGATATAGAAGAATGTGGTAAATCTTTCGCTTTTCCCAATTAAAAATTTGACTGATTCCTTTCTCACTATTCTTTCACCTCGCCTTTAAGTAATTTAAACAGGTTTTTTTGGGATCGATCCGTTTTGCTGAGGCTCCAAATCCACACTTGTGTCTTTTTTTCTCTTTATCTCCCTAATTATCTATTCATCTCCGATTCCTAATTATTAAAAAAATTAAAACTCAGGGTATCCCTGTTAACCACAGGAGGTCACAAGAATCAACTCCGAAATAAAACTTAAACTGATCAATTCTGCGATTTAAAGTGCTCAGTTACCATGCGTTTTGGACATTACCTTTAGGCATTTCACAAATGTAAGCCCTTTTTTGCTGGTTTGAAAGATCATTAGACAGCCCTTGTTTTCCCGGTGGGTAATCCTTTGACATCACCGCTTTATCTCCATCAGCAGATGGCGCGCCAACAGTCGCCTGCCATTTCTTAATGCCAAGCTTGCTTCCACTCACCCACTTCCAATCCCTGTTAACTTTATGCAGACCTATATGCCATCCGTTAGGTTGCCCGATGCAACGCTTTTGGATTTGGTCGTTGAGGAAGCTCCATTCGGCTTCAGTTTCTATGGAGACGAGGTCGCCACCCTTCCCTTGACAGGTTTTTCGGTTGTCGGACCATGTCCCGCATGATTCCGCATCGGAAATTAAGTAACAGGAGCTTTGGAAACATAGTTTACTTTCTATAGATAGAAGATATTTACATGATTCAGAATAATTTCAGTTGAAAGTTGCAGAAATTTCATAACATCAACACTTGCCCGCTTACTCAGCGAGCTGCAGACCCTTCCGTGAGTCCAAACACAGATTTTCAGGGGGTGCTTCCGCGGTAGTGACACTGTAGAGTGAGGTTTGAGGAGTAAAGAGCAACCAATAACGGTAAAAAGATATGTTAAAAATAAGGAAAAGGTGAACGGAATTGAAAAACTCTTTCAAATGGCATCCTCTAACTGGGATTCGAATTTTAATTTGCATTGACCTCATCTGTTCAACAAGAGAAAGATGATTAAAAAGTAAACTGTCAAATTGACATTTAAATAATAATTAAATGGTGGAAAATAATGATAATAACAATAATAATAATGACAACGATATTACTAGTAGTATAGTATAGCAGGCAGTCGTCGGACCATGTCCATGACTAGCGCAATTGGGACAAACACTTTCTCTCGTGGCTAAGAAGCCCAATTCTAGAACGGCAGACACGGCCGCATCTACTGCACACGAAGACACATTCCACTGGAACACACGTTGCTTTGTTCATTGCTGCTCTTCTCTTAGCTCTTCTATCATCAGCTTCAGCTTTCAGCCTTTCCTCTCCCGCCTGGAGTGCCAGACTGCACACAGACCTCCAATCACTCCGATCGGCAGCATGTAGCTCCCAGTTATCTGTTGGCAGGCCAGTGGCGAGCATATCTCTCTTGCATACGTCCTTGAAACGCAGCTTAGGTCTGCCAATAGGCCTCGAAGCGGATTCCAGCTCGCCATACAGCAGATCCTTGGGGATTCGCCCATCCTCCATCCGGTACGCATGACCGAGCCACCTCAATCTGCGCTGTCTTATCAGGATGAACATCGAGGGGATATTGGCTCTTGTAAGTACCTCATTGTTAGAGACCTAATCTGTCCATGAGATGGAGAGGATGCGACGAAGACACCTCATATGGAAGATGTTTAAGCGCTTTTCCTGACTAGCGTAGGTAGTCCAGGACTCGCTACCAAACAATAAGGTGTTCACGATGCAGGCACGATACACAGCAACTTTAGTTTGGGTAGTTAGCTTCTTGCTCTCCCAGACACGGGCAGACAGCTTAGCCATGTTGGTTGCAGCCTTGCCAATTCTCTTTCCAATCTCCACTTCAGGGCAGTTGTTGTTTGAGGTGGTGGAGCCGGGAAAGGTAAACTGTGTGACGGCTTTCAAGGTGTAATCTTTGATCGTTACGGCAGGTGGGGCTGCATTGTCCTGGCACATGACTTTCGTCTTCTTTAGGCTGATTGTAAGTCTGAGGGCCTCACATGCGTCAGAAAACTGATTGAGGAGGAGTTGGAGTTTTTCAGCGCTGTGATCAACGAGGGCAATATCATCGGCAAAGAGAAGGTCACGGATGGCTACCTTACGCACTTTGGTCTTGGCTCTAAGGCGTGCAGGGTTGAAGAGTTTACCATCAGAACGAGATCGTATCAGGATGCCTTCTTCAGAGGACTTGAAAGCATGACTCAGTAAAACTGAAAAGAAGATGTTGAAGAGAGTTGAGGCTAGCACACATCCTTGTTTTACGCCGCTGTTTATATCGAATGCCTCAGACCTGTTTCCGCATACTGCACTGTGCCCTGAGACCCATCATGGAAAGATTTGATGAAGCTCAGGAGTTTAGGAGGACAGC
The DNA here is from genome assembly GCF_964205215.1 of Stylophora pistillata. Taxonomy (NCBI): domain Eukaryota; kingdom Metazoa; phylum Cnidaria; class Anthozoa; order Scleractinia; family Pocilloporidae; genus Stylophora; species Stylophora pistillata. The sequence goes on from NC_142532.1 coordinate 9,248,181, forward strand.
CAAGTGAGGGCAGAATCTTGAAAAGGCCGTCTCTACTTACAAGGTCAAACGCCTTTGTCAAGTCGATGAATGCAATGTAGAGTGGCTGTTGTTGCTCTTTGCACTTCTCCTAGAGTTGTCTCAAAGAGAAAATCATGTCCTCAGTCGACCGATTAGAGCGGAAACTACACTGGGATTCAGGGTACACCCTTTCAGCAATCTTTAGAAGGCGGTATAATGCTAGTCGGGCAAACAGCTTTCCAGCAATGCACAGAAGTGAGATGCCACGGTAATTCTTGCGATCACTGCGGTCTCCTTTGTTCTTGTATAGGGTTGAGATAATAGAATCCCTCATCTCCTGGGGAACTTATCCCTCTTCCCAGAATTTGCAGAGTAGCTGGTGGAGATTGTCGAGCAATTGGTTTCCACTGCATTTGCAGACTTTAGCCGGGATACGGTCAAGCCCAGGGGCCTTTCCAGACGATATGTGACTGACTGCCTTTGAGAGATCTTCCTTGGTGGGGGCTCATCTAGTTCAAACATGATGGGAAGCCTTTCAATGAAGTCAAGGACAGAGGGTAAGACAGAGCTCGATCTACCATACAGCTCGCTATAGTATTCCACCCAGCACTCCATTAGTCTTGATTTATCAGTAATGATTTCACCAGTTGATGTTTTGAGTGGTGAGGACTTGGACTGTGTAGGTCCAATCGCCTTCTTGATACCCTTAAACATGCCCCTAGAATTTCCAGTGTCAGCAGCTGACTGGATTTCATCACAGAGATTCATACAAAAGTTGTTAGAACAGATCTTACATTTTTCATTCGCACGACGCCTGGCCTCCCGAAGTGCTTCCAAAGAGCTAGGTAATGGATTACGCTGGTGGCTCTGCAGGGCATTCCTCTTTGCTTCGATGAGCGGCTGAAGAGTCGCGATGTTTGCATTGAACCAATCCTGGCTTTTGCGTACATTCTTGCCAAAGGCCTTTAATGCGGCAGCAAGGAGGGTGTCCTTGATATGGCTCCAATGGTCCTCTGTGTTAAGTTTCAGGCAGTCTCCGAGTTTCGAGCTCAGGATTTCGTTGAATATAGAGACATTTTCAGGGATGGCGGTGGCAGAAACATTAATAGTGTAGCAGATTGTTTGACACGATGGAACTTTTTTGGACGTAACTGGATCTTCGTGCAGACAAGGGAGTGATCAGTGTCACAATTAGCACTGTGGTATGCCCTTGTAGTACGAATGTTATTAAGGTGTTCCCGTCTTGAGATGATGAGGTCGAGTTGGTGCCAGTTTTTAGATCTGGGGTGCATCCACGAGAACCTATGGTGCAGCCTCACGCCAAAGAATGTGTTTGTAATACAGAGGTGATGATAGGTGCAAAGCTCAAGAAGGCGTTGACCATGTTCATTGCATTTGCCAACACCAAAGTGACCAAGACAATCAAGCCAGGAGCCTTGATCGTTGCCCACTCTAGCGCTCAAATCGCCGAGGAGAATCAGCACTTCGTTGTTTGGGATATGTTTAATAGCATCATCCAATTGGCTGTAAAAGGTATCCTTGGCATCGGTACTCGAAGTCAGGGTTGAAGCGTAGACAGAAAGCAAATTGGTGGGGCCTAGATCGGTATTGAGTTTTATGTGCATGATACGCTCAGACTTGGTTGAGCCCGGCTCCACCATCTGTACTAGCTTGTTGCTGACAGCAAAACCAACTCCATGTACTCTAGGCTCATCTTCATCTCTACCCTGCCAGAAAAATGTGTATTCCTTTTCCGTTAGGCTTCCGCAACCAGCTATGCACGTTTCCTGTAAAGCAGCGATATCAACCTTGAGCCTAAACAATTCTCTGCTGATGACAGCTGTTTTGCGTGCCCCATCAATGTCGCGTATGTCATTGGTAAGTCCGGTCAGCATCGTTCGGACGTTCCAACTCCCAAGTGTAAGAGCTGGTCTTCTTCTAATAGACCCTTGATTCTTAGGTGAATAAGTCGCAGCCCACTTGTCAGACTGTTTCCAGACTTAACTCGTGCTCACCCCAGCAAAACAGGCGGGTAGTAGCGGGAAAGCACGTTATTGACTGGGGGCTACCCATTTTAAGCGGGCCGTAGCTATCCAGTGGGGCTAAAAAGCCCCTCCCACTGTCAGGAATGACTCCTGGCGTCTGGCTATACGCCAATCAAGCCATGACTTAATTAGAACCGGTAACTGCCACTCCCCGGTTTGTTTCCATGCCAGGCGAAGCCGTAGGGCATGCTGAAGTTGCCTCTCCATGCGCTTCCCTGGGCGGTTGATATGGAGATACTGGTTTGCCCAAGTCCCAGAATCCCCCTCTCGGTCTTGCTGGTAGAGTCCGAAGGAAAGGCAGGGCCAGTACGTTCGGGACCAGGTCGACTGCAGGAGTTGCCAGAAAATGATATAGCGTCAAAACTGCCTTACGGGGCTCCACTCCGGTTTTTCTGTCAGGGTTTGCTCCCTTAGCCTTTAGCTATCCCTAGCCACCACAAGGCAGTGGGACCGTAACCCTGGTTAAGGGAGGCTAAGGGTGTGCTAACACTTGCCCAAGGTGTCCACCCAGGCTAGTGGAGGGAAGGAAGCGCCTTATTTTTCCTTTTCTAGACCGGCTCCAAGCAAGGTCTAGCCATTACCCGTGACAACGATAATAATATGATTTAAAGGGGCTAGTTCGAAAGCCTCGGGGTTCCCCAATCCTCTGGGCCCCAGCAGTGAATACCTATGCTTCTTTTAATTTGGGCTGTTAATTATAAATAATTTTGTTATTTTATTACAACTCCATCTGCAGATGTATGCAGGCGCCGGTGATGGCTGCAACGAATTTTCACGTTCTGATATTAGTTCTATATTTCCTTTTACTACAAAGCAAAGTTCCCTCATTTTTGGGTTCGACCCATTTATTTAAAGATGGCAGTTATTTATTTTATCCCTGGACTTCTACTGGAGACCAAAAGAATGACTTTCCCTAGTTCTTCATTTCAAACCAGCCTACAGTGGTTCGACGCTCATTAAGTTCAACGGGTCTCTGCCAAATGAGATTCCCGCTATCTAACTGGACTAAGCATGGGTATTTATCACTGTTGATTCCTGGTCATGATCCACCGCTTGATTTAACGGTGTACAAAGATTTTCTTAGAAATCCTGGTCCTGGAAGTGTTCAGAATTAATTTGATCGAAGTTTTCAGAATGAATTTCATCGAAGGAGCTGCGATTTGCAGACGCACTGTTCCTCTATAACTACAACTACATATTCCCGTGCGGAATTACTTGGTATTCAGCATCGCTTCAATTGTTCCCTTGATTGTTCCATAGTTCCTGTATAGAAGTTAAGTGGTATTTTTAAATATCGAGGACGCAGAGGTGGTCAACGAATAAGACAGCGATAGATCCCTGTGCTTATTTCTTATCCTCCAGATATTGCTCGTTCAAACTATATGATCTCTCGTACTCTGGTTAATGTTAACATTGATCAGCAAGAGTCAGGAAAGCAATTAAGATTAAGCTGCCTAAATGCTAGATCACTGAAGAATAAATCTGCTGACTTTGTTTGTTACGTGGAGTCGTGTGCAGCAGATATTATTACCATCACTGAGATCTGGCTTACAGCTGACGATACTGCACATCGTGTTGAGATCACTCCTCCTGGATTCAAGTTTCTGGACCAACCACGACTAGGTCGTATCGGGGGAGGAACTGCTATATTGCTCAGAGATAACATCAATGTAAATAAATTTGATGCCGGTGATCGTAATTCTTTCGAGTTTTCAGAATGGATTATAAAGCATGGGTCCTTTACACTACGGACTATTATTATTTACCGTCCACCATATTCGACAAACCATCCAGTTACTATCAGAACATTCATCGCGGAGTTCTCTACATATTTGGAATCCATTGTTATGTCGTCTGAACCGTTGCTGATAACCGGGGATTTCAACATACATGTTGATCAGCTGAGTGATCCAGATAGTGATATTTTTCTTGAGTTACTTGAATCTATGGGTTTCCTCCAACATGTGGATAAACCGACGCATCGATCGGGTCACACCCTTGATCTGATTATCACTCGACAATGTGACGTTGTTCTGGCTAGTGCTCCCACGACTGACTACTTTCTATCAGACCATTGTTCTGTCTTATGTGATCTTAATGTTGTGAAACCGGCCTTACCAACAAAAACAATATCCTACAGGAAAATTAAAGATATTGATCGGCAAATTTTACGTGATGAGTTGGCGGAAACTAAGTTGTGCCTGAATAGTCCTAACACCCTAGATGATCTCGTTGAATGTTATAATTCAACCCTTTCTTCACTTCTTGATCGTCATGCTCCGCTGTTAACTAAGAGATTTAAAATCAGACCTCTTGTGCCCTGGTTTAATAATGATATTAAACAAGCGAGGAAGGAAAGGCGAAGGGCAGAAAAAAAATGGCGCCGAAATGGCTGTGCTTCTGATTTTTTGGAATTTAAATCTAAGAGGAACTACACCACTTATCTTATGAATACTGCGCGTCGTGAATTTTTTAAGGAATTCATCGATAAGAACAGTTCCAATCCGAGGGATTTGTTCACGGCAACTAAGAAACTACTGAAGCATGATCATGTTGTTCCCTTTCCACCATCAAATAATTTATTAACTCTTGCCAATGAGATGGGCACGTTCTTTATTGATAAGATCAGAACGATTCACACTAAGCTTGATAAATTAACACCTTCAGCTTTATCAGAAGTTTTTGGCGATGATACTGAATCATGGTCTGGTCCTTTGATGTATCATTTTAAACCATTGTCAGAAGGACGTATGCGTAAACTCTTTGAAGGTTTTCCTAAGAAAAGTTGTATTTTGGATCCCATGCCAACGTCTTTGGTGATTAACTGTATTGACGTGCTTTTTCCAGTTATTACTAAAGTCATTAATCTGTCCCTGGAGTCTGGTTCGTTCGCATTAAACTGGAAATGTGCACTGGTTAATCCGTTATTAAAGAAGACCGGTCTTGATCTGGTATTTAAGAACTATAGGCCAGTCAATAATCCTCAGTATGTGTCAAAACTTACTGAAAGAGCTGTCTTCAATCAGTTGCATGAACATATGATGGCAAATAGCATTTATCCCTTATTCCAGTCTGCATATAGAAAATACCACAGAACTGAGACTGCATTACTGAGAGTAATGAATTATATTCTTTTAAAGATGAACTCCCAACATGTAACGTTATTGGTTCTATTGGATCTTAGCGCAGCATTTGACACAGTGTCCCACGATGAGTTGCTCGATCGTTTGCGTAATGATATTGGTTTACGTGGGAATGTTCTCAAATGGTTCCACTCCTATCTTTCTCAAAGAAGCCAGCGGGTCTCTATACATGGTACTCTGTCCAATTATTTTGAATTGGACTGTGGTGTTCCACAGGGCACTTGCCTTGGACCTTTATTATTCATAGTTTATGCATCAAAGCTATTCGCTATCATAAAGAAACATCTTCCTAGTGTGCATTGCTTTGCTGATGATACGCAATTGTATCTTACCTTCAAGTCTGATGATAAGTCTAGTCTTGATGAAGCTGTCAGTGCTATGAATAAATGTATTTGTGATTTAAGAAGTTGGACGATTAGGGATAGGCTAATGATTAATGACGATAAAACTGAGTTGATCTTAATAGGAACTAGACAACAATTAGGTAAGATCAACGATGAATGGAACATTTCTGTAGGTGATTGTGATATTTATCCTAGTTCCTGTGTTAGAAATCTGAGTGCATGGTTTGATAATAAGTTGTCTATGTCAACGCACGTTAATAAAATTTATAATTCCGCGTTTTATCACCTACATAATATTAGGAGGATTAAGAATTGTTTATCCCGCGATTCGTTATCAACGCTTATTCATGCTTTTATCGCTAGTCGCTTAGAATATTGTAACGGACTTTTGTCTGGCCTTCCTAAGTCGCAAATAGACAAATTGCAACGTGTGCAGAATGCTGCGGCTAGACTTGTACTGAGTTTAAGTAAGTATTCGCATATTTCTCCTGCGCTTTGTCAACTTCATTGGTTACCAGTACAACATCGTGTTCATTTTAAGATCATAATTTTAAAATTTAAAGCTATTCATGGAGGGGCGCCTAGGTATATCATTGAACTAATTAACATCAAGCCTAGGTCTGTATATAATCTTAGATCAAATCAAAGTTTATTACTTGACCCTCCTAAGGGGAAAATGCTTGCCACGTTGGGGGACAGATCATTCTCTGCTGCTGCCCCGTACTTATGGTATCCTCTGCCAGCTGAATTACGTGATATTCAATCATTTTCCATTTTTAAATGTGAAGCGTATTCAACGAGGGAAAAGGTTTCAATATATTTACAACTCACGAGCACATGGCATTACTTGACAACCTCACAACAAAACGTAGGGGGAGACTGGAACCAATACTACTCAGTCTCTACAAATACACCACATCTCCCTCTTTCTTCGACCGAACTACAACGGAAATAACAACAAGGAACGGAGTCCGAGAACATAGTCCTAACAGTCCATGTAAAAACTCCAACATTAACTAGGAATGTCTGATGACAACAGTTAAATGTACGGAAGTCCCAGCATTACTTCAGATAGACTCTATAAGTCTATCCGGAGCTCTTCGCCCCCTGGAAGATCGGCGAAACGGGGTGGGGGCAGCTTCCACAGACTGGGGAGGAGCCGTCGCTGGTGCCTCCGCTGTTACTGCCGGTGTTACGTCCTGCTTTTGATCCTGAGCTGAATCTGTTTCAGCTGATACACCTTCTTGGGCATCAGGTGGTACCTGGGGTTGTCCGGAAATATCCGACCTGACTGGAATAGCCCATGGAACCTCCAAGGACTGGTCCTGATACTCTCTCTCTCCACCTGGTTCTGATGGCGACCTGCCCATGCCGTCCCGTCTCACGTGATCGACGTGACGCTTTCACACTCTGCCGTCATTTAATACTATTATGTACGACTTGGGTCCACTTCGCTCAGCTATCGAGCCTTGCCACCAGGTGTCCTCTTTTCTGAGGTCTTTCACTGAAACTCTATCCCCGGGGTAAAATTCTCTGAACTTGGCATGTTCGTCGTGCGTGGCCTTCTGCTTTGCTTGGGAATCCATGACCTTCTCTTCTAAGTTTGGGCGGAGGAGAGTTAGCCGCGTTCGTAGTTCGCGACCCAGGAACAGGCTAGTGGGTGTTTTGCCAGTCGTGGGATGTCTTGATGACCGATAGGATAAGAGGAAGTTCGCAATACGTTGCTGAATAGAAAGTTTGCTGCCCTTGCAAGCCTTTAGATGGTTCTTGAACGATTGCACCATACGCTCTGCTAACCCATTGCTCGCTGCGTGATAAGGTGCTACCCGTACGTGTTTCACACCGTTCACTTTTAAGAAATGAGCAAACTCTTCACTGCGAAACTGCGGCCCGTTATCGCTAACGCAGTGAATTGGTATTCCGTATCTGGCAAATAGTTCCTGTAAGATCGCGATTATCGCTGTTGCTGTCGTGTTTTGTGGCATGTAGAAAATCTCGGGCCAACGAGAATGCGCGTCAACAACAATGAGATAATGTTTCTTTTCGTACTCAGCAAAGTCAATGTGAATACGGTGCCAGGGGTTGCTAGGCCACAACCATGGCGCAAGTGGAGCTACAGCGGGTGATTTCCGAACCCGCTGGCACCTACCACAGCTTCTCACCGTCTGCTCAATTTCCAGATCAATGTTAGGCCACCATATATAGCTACGAGCTAACTCTTTCATACGGACGATGCCCGGGTGCCCTGTATGTAATTCTTCCAACATATCATTCTGGTACCGTGTAGGAATGATAACTCGTACTCCCCACAGCAAACAATCCTGCTCGATAGACAATTCGAAACGACGATTAAAGAAAGGTTTTAGGCGCAAGTCGTCAGTGTGCTGAGGCCAACCATGTCTCACGAGTCGCAGCAACTTGGAGAGCACAGGGTCTACCCGTGTCGCATGACTGATTTCCTTGTGCGTGACGGGCAATGAATCAATCAAACGCTCTTCAACTCTAAACACTGCGTGTTCGCCTCCTGCTGTTGACGACAAAGGTAGGCGTGATAAGGCGTCGGCGACCGCATTCTGTTTGGATGGAACAAATCTAATGTCGTAATCAAAAGCTGCGAGCATTATTGCCCATCGTTGTAGCCGCATAGCCGCCAGGGATGGAATTGCAGTTTTTGGCCCGAAAATCCGCTCTAGAGGCTTGTGGTCGGTAAGGATCGTAAAATGTCGACCATAAAGGTATAGATGGAACCGCTTTAATCCAAATACAATTGCCAGAGCCTCTTTATCAATCTGACCGTACCGTTGTTCGTGTTCGTTAAGCGTTCGCGATGCGTAAGAGATGGGACGACGTATGCCATTGGAATAGACGTGCATTATAACCACGCCCAGACCATAAGGCGAGGCGTCGACGGATAGTTCTACAGGGAGTTCTGGGTTGTAATGCGTCAAGGTAGTTTCTGATGTGAGCCCTTGTTTCACGTTGCTGAATGCTTGTTCACAACTTGACGTCCAGTTCCACGGTCTATTGCCCAACAATTCATACAAAGGGTGCGCCATAGTTGATAGCCTCGGAATAAAGTTGCTAAGTGCTGCTAGCATTCCCAGGAAGGAACGTAATTCTGTCACGTTACTTGGCGAGGGGGCCTCCCTGATAGCTTTCACCTTTTCGTCCGTCGGCTGAAGCCCCCCTTCAGAAAAGCGTAGACCAAAGTATACCACGGAAGGTGCCAAAAACACACATTTGGGAAGCTTGACTCTTAGCCCGTACTTCTGAAACTGCTTGAAGACATTTTCTAAATTACGAAGGTGTTCCTCATCGTTGACCCCTCCTACCAAAAGATCAACCATAATCACACAAGTTCCCTCCAGACCTGCGAGCACTTGCCCAATAAAACGTTGCCAGATAGCGGGACTGGATGAAATGCCAAATGGCAGACGCGTATATCGAAATAGGCCCTTGTGTGTATTGATCGTGCATAGCTGTTGAGAGGCCTTATCCAACACCAATTGTTGCTAGGCGCTTCTCAGATCGATCTTGGTGAACTTCATCCATGTAGAAACTTTTCCACGAATCTCGTCCAACGTTGGAATAAGGAATTGTTCCGTCTGAATTGCGGGATTAACTGTACCCTTGTAGTCCCCGCAAACTCGTACCGACCGATCGGTCTTAGGAACGCTGACAATGGGTGTGGCCCATTCACTGACTTCTACTGGCTCTATGACCCCCTCCTCTTCCATTCGCTTCAGTTCTTTCTCCACTGCGGGCCGTATTGCGTAGGGAACTGGGCGGGCTCTCTGAAACACTGGTTTCGCGTTTTCTTTCAAATGCAAGGTGGCTGTTACCCCTTTTACCGTACCAAGTTCTACCTTAAATATTTCTGCATATCGCTCCTTTAGGTGCTCAATTCGCTCGTCATTTTCCTGCCCCACCGCTAGTTGGCCATGCGAGGGCGAAAACAAGTTGTGCCAGTCTAAGTGGATCTTCGTCATCCACGCCCTGCCAAACAGTGGCGGGGCGTGCCGCTTAGCCCGAACAATGAGTAACGGCAGAGTCATCTGCTGGCCATTATAGGCCACGTCAACTAGGACTTGCCCTGCAACGTCTAGAGGTGTGCCGGTGTAGGCATGGAACGAGCGATTGACTGGTCGTAGTGCTAGGTATTTGAAGTTCCGCTCGTAATCTGCGTAACTCATAACAGACGCTGCTGCCCCAGTATCCACTTCCATGAGAACTTCAACATCCTCAATCCTGACTGGGACCTTAATAGCGGGGGTTGAGATCTCTGAGCCCTGTATTTTAGTCTGGGATGATTCATTTACGCCGAGAATAGAACCGAGGAATTCATCTTCAGTTCCCTCTGGATCCTGATCTGTGTGGCGGACGTGCTGATTTTCTACCCTTTTCTGTAAGAAGGCCCCGTGCTACGACATTCCGATTGTAAGTGACCCATTTTATGACATTTATAACACTCTGCGGTTTTGTATCTACAATGCTCCTGTGCGTGATTCGTTAGACCGCAACGATTACACCTTTTCGTTTTTGTTACGCCTTGGGCGTTTGCACCGCGATGTCCACTTGGTCTTGCCCCGAGACTGCGTGACAGAAAATTGTCACGCTGGACTTTGTTGACACGCTCGTCGGATTCTTCTCCGTGTGAACCTCCAAGATTACGAACGTCCTTGTGTGCAGCTTCTTGTGCAATAGCAGTGTCCACCGCCTCTTAGAACGTAAAGTTTCGCGTTAAAAGTTTCTGCTTGATTTGTTCCGAGTGCAATCCACAAATAAATCGATCGCGTAAACTTTCATTCAGTTGCTCATTTGTGAATTCGCACGTCCCTGCGAGTTTTTTTAAAGTTCGCACATACTCAGAGATTGACTGACTTGGTTTTTGACAAGCTGAGTGGAACCGATATCTTTCTGCTACCGTCAAACGCGTAGGCCTAAAATATCCACGAAGGAGTGTCGCCAGCTGATCGAATGTTTGCGTGTTGGGGGCATCCGGGAACGCTAAATCTTTCAATACTCTGTACGAAGTGCTCCCAATCGACGTCAGTAAGATCGCCCTACGTTTGGCTGCGTTATCCTCATCATCATTGATGTCATAAGCCGTGAAGCACTCTTAAAGACGCTCCAAATAACTCTCGATGTCTTCGGTTTCAGCGTCAAACTCGTTGAAAGGAGGTCTGCCTGCCATTCTCCCGACACTTTCTTCAGTGAAATGTAGTCGTTTTGGACTTCTCGAACGTATTTCCGAATAGCTCTACGCTGGACAGAGTTGCCTTTAAAGCCCACGCATGGGTTTTGGGAATCCTCGTCGCCACTGAAGCATATTCAACGAGGGAAAAGGTTTCAATATATTTACAACTCACGAGCACATGGCATTACTTGACAACCTCACAACAAAACGTAGGGGGAGACTGGAACCAATACTACTCAGTCTCTACAAATACACCACAAAATGTAAGCTGAAAACTTATTTATTTCGTGCAGCTTTCTCAAAGTACCCTGTCTGACAATTACTTTTATTAGTATTACTAATTAAGTTCCTTATTAACATCCTTATTCCTAATTAAGATCCTTATTATGGATATTCCATATTATTCTTATTTTCAACGTACATTGTTAATATTAATGTACATGTAATTAGTTTTATAAATTGGAATTTACTGTAGTATTCTAAGTTGTTAAGCGCTGTTGATCATTGAATGAAAATAGCGATCTAGAAGTTATTAAAATTAAATTAAATTAAATCTTATGAGACTTCTTATGTTTAATACAAGGCATTCCGCGTTTTAGGATATTCCGTCATTCTGCGTCTTACGATATTCCACCATTGCGCCGATCCCCCGCCTCTCCGTGCCTTTGATTATCCCAAGGTATCGTTTTTCTCATCTTTGCTCGCTTCGCGAATTTAGCGGCTGTTTTCGGGATAGATTGATGATTCAAACAGTAAAATGCTCTCCTTTCAAAGAAAAAATTTCCCCAAGGCTTTCGTGCTGTGCAGTTTTGATTTAAATTATGCGTCGATGGATGCCACTGTGAAATTATTGGAAATATGATGCCGTGTTCAGCCACAAAAGGAATTATCATCGATTTCTGGAAAACCAATCATTCAGACCTCATTTTCGTAGATCAGCCAGTAGAAAGGGAAACAACGTTAATGATAGTGTATAATGAACTTCGCAGTTCCTTAAGAACAATTTAATAGAAGAAAGTGTTTATTATAAGTGCTGATTTTACTTACCTTTAGCAAATACCTTTGTTTATAGCAAGATGGAAACCGAAGCTAATATGATACATAACTTAACCATGGCGTACTTTTTGAAATTGGTTTCGTCCTCTTAACTCGTTTCTCAGTCGACTGAGGGTTCTGTAACAAATACATATGAGCCGATGATTTAAATTGTTAATGGCGAATTTAGCTTTGAAAATGGCGCAATGCATGAACCTGTTACCCGATAGAAATAAAGCTCATTGAGGGCACAGGCACCCACGACAGTTTCAAGAAAGCCACCTTCACCAAACCAAATAAACTCAACATCGACCAACAAAAGAATTCTTGGGGAGCTAGTATAATTAATAGATATGACGTTCTTTCAACCTGGAGACGTTCACTAAACAATTACAAAAGAAAAGACAGTATAGCAGTTCTGGAATGATCATGTTTTCTTTCTCAACAGCGTTTAATGTGGTCAGTTCTCGGTATCTTACCCATCAACTCTTTTACCCAGGTTGAATTATGGTCGTTAAGTATTATGACAGGTACGTGTACCAACCACATGATAATACTGCGTGGCTGGTTATTTAGTTTCCATATCAGTAAAAGAAGTAAAACAATGTATGTTTACGATACCATTAAAAATTGGTTAAAAAGGGAAACATTATGTGGATTATAGACGATAAAAAAAAAGCTCATGATGAAAATGTAATGCATTGTTTTATGTTATCTTTCGAACCTTCCACTAAACGCCCATTCATCATTTTAAACTCGAGGTAGTACTCGAATCAAGCCAGGAGATATCGATAAGATGTATAAGTTCCTCTTCTCCTCCATTCCTTTTTCCTTAAGTTAAGTCTGATCTTGAGTAAAATGAATAAAGTTTGGAAAAGGGAAGGATCCACTGGCTGAAGTGGATGAATTACCATGCAATATGAATTGAGAAACGATGCAATATCCTTAAAGAGCCTGTTTGGGTCAGTTATATCAAGTTAAGGTCAGTCCGTGGAATCATATTCCTGTTTTGGCTTAACGAAAACATCGCTGCATGGCTGAAATATTATATGGAGATTAAATAACACTAAGGAGGTGTTGGCTTCGACTTCGCCTAAATTTTGTGAAAAAACAACTAAGACCACCACCGACAAAATAGAACTGAACGAATTGATTTCAGATATTACTGACACTGGAAGATAAAACCAGTAATGATTTATGAGGTTTGACTTAGCTGATAAAAGTATTTTTCTCATAGTTTCTATTCGAACGAAATCAGTTAAGCTTAGTTATACTCTGATTTGAGTTAATTGATGTCCGTGTGTTAGTGATTCTAAGATTTCAAAATGACATCCTTATCATTATATGTTAGCTCTAACGTCTACGTTGTGTGTACAAAAAGTATAAATTTTCCTTTAAATTATAACTCGCGAACAAAAAATTGCTTGCTAGGGAAAATGTGTTCAAGAAAAAGAAACTATTGTTAATTTGCATGAAAACAGACACGTTGATAAACCGAATAGAAGGTCAACATAAAATCCATCTTTGTACAAAAAATAACCACATCTCTGTCTCATTTAATACTTCTTTGAAAAATCAAGTTTACCAAGTGTCTAGTTTTTTAGGGGACGCGTTCTAAATAAGTTGATAATTTCAAATTCTGCCGATCAATACAAAGACACGACTTACACTCACAAAAGTACATCAAGGAATTATGTTTATTTCCCCTGCAACAGGCCTAGACCAAGAGATTATAATCTCCTGGCATAGAGTTAAAAATATCGATTACAAGAAAAAAAAGCCTTGAAATGTACCCTGTTGATATCACCTGTTGCACTAGTGACAAGTTAATGATCTCATACAGCAATTGAATTAACTTGTGCACCGAACCGAGAGACGTGGTGATGGGGGTAGAGTTCATCCTCTTGAGCTCTTTATCATAATTTGATCATTGCATCATCCGCTGGTGGATTTACTCTCTGAAAGCCAAGTGTAAGCATATACTTATTTGGGGTCCTTGCGGAAAGGTAAAGGTTTTCTTACCTTACCCGGATATCTACCATTATTGGTATTCAGCCATGGCCCATTTTTCCTGTGCCATTGTCTTGAGTTTCGTCTTCCTTTACTTTGGAATACTTAGCCAAGGTAACTAAGGAGTTTATAAAAACTATTTGATGGGATAGCATTTTTTCAGAATTTTAACCAATGTCTAAACTATTTTTGTGACGACAGGGAAAAGAGATCGTTTAGACATTATGAATGAGACTGGAGAGGATATTCCTTCAGGTAAAGTAGAATCCAAACAGTTCGATACGAAGGAAATGGGAGAAGGATTATAGGACAATCACCTCTTTGCCTAATTATCGATCTTTCTGTCTACTTGTCGATTTTTTCAGAAATATTTGTATCTTTATTTGTATATTTAGGAGAAGACGGCTTCATTGTGACATTACTAGTATTCTCTGGTATGCCTGACCCAAAGTGGACAATCCGTAAAGATAACTCTGCCTACAGCAAACTAGAAGACCTTTATAGCCGTGTAAAGAAATACGACCCGGAGGACGCACCACCAAAGCTTGGGTACGAGGGATTCTTAGTGCAACAAGTAAAAAATGGGGAAAAAAGTCAAGAAAAATTAGTCGTGGGCGATAAAACAAAGAAAGAACAACTATTTCTGTTAGAAAGTGCCCCCAAAGAGAGGATAGCTCCGAACATTAAGGATATTGTAAAGCAAGAGATTGTGAGTGGAAAGGTGCAAGCGGTAAAGCGTACAGTCAAACGTTATGCACCATCCCATGACCCAGAATGCTGGAATGGTGCAGACCATGTCGAGAATAACAACTGCTACAACTATGCGAGCACAAAGAGGACCGACACCTTTGCCCAGCCTGGGCGTGCAGCCAAAAAAATGTTTCCTTTTCCGTTCTATAGAGCTGAAGATATAAAAGAAGCTGCAATTGCTGACGGTTGTGTTTTCAAAGAGGCTAAAAGGCATATGCGTGCTCCCTCCGGCGATGAACATTTGGTCGCGTTGGTGGTTTACTTGGGTAAGTCGACTTTCCATTTCAATAAGGTCGATCATAAACCTTTTGCGATATAGAGGCTTCAAAGATCTTTATAAATAACGCAGGGATAGCTTGTACGTCTCGATGTATCAATGGACCCTAAAATTATGTCGGCTGGGGTTTATCGCTGCTCGTGGAGACGTACATAATGACCTGGGAAGATCGAGGGTAAAATTGGGTAATTGGGATTTCCCAATTCCCCAGGCTGGGGTTGGGTCAAGAGATATCCCACCCATCTAAAAACTCCTAAGGAAAAACCCTTAAATTAAGCCATATGTCATGTTACCCTGAAAGTTTGTTGAAACAAATTTACACCATCGAGCGAGAACGAAGGCATCCAAGATCTGCCACGGGAATGTTGCAAACAGACTTCAAAACAAAACATTTCTCTTGACTCAGCTGAGTTGAAAGATGATTTAGTGTCCTTGAAAAGAATCAGACTGTCCTAAAACCTTCCAGTTTTCGTTTTTTTAGCCCCCGCATTACATAGATACAAGAGAAATGGGGGGAAGGTAAGAGTGTCGGTTGGAATGAAAAAATTCCGTTAAAGTTACTTTTAAGTTTTTTTTTTAACATTTAAAGGACGAAAAGGGACGAAAATATGTCTTCCTGGCTGTTGCACTTTCAATTATCGCTAATGAAAGACTATTCTACCATTTTTAGTTTTAGAATACGCAAACTCTTTAATAAGCTCACAAGTAGCTCAGCCCACTTAGTGCATTTCTTCTCAATAAACCAATGAATAAAAAATAACAACAAAATCGTAATTTTCTTATAGGTGACCCAAATATTCCTAGAGATCGCGATTACCACTGGTACCGCTTGGACAATACAGGATACTGGTCTCACAAACCAGGCAAAACTCCTGCCACTGACCTTGACGGGAATGATGACAAGATCCGTGATCCAAGAAACGCGGCCAATGGTCTCATACCCTATAAATTTGTCTGTTTTATGACCATGAATAGAAAGAAAATGAACGTCTTCTAAGAAGAACCTTTCTTCCCTCCAATTGGAGGTTGAACATTGTTCAGGAAAACCAGAACTTGAAAAAAAAACGAATCGTGCGGGAGTTTCCACGTCACTGCTCGTCTAACAGGTTTAAAAGTCCTAATGATTCCTGAATGTAGCATAGTAAGAACTTTCCCTGTAAAAGTCCAAAATAAAATGACTGATAAGCAATATAACAGAAAAGTTGGCCTGCAGGTTGCTCAGAAAAACCTTGGTGATATTTAAATATTTCGGTTTTTCAGTTGAAATGAGTATGTCCGCTTGGTTTGTGTGAACTCGATCCAGCACAAATGAAATAGCGTGTCTCACCTAACATGTACGTTTTACCTCGATTTGCATCGTTGCCTTGTTAAATTGTTAAACAGAGTGAGAGCTCTTGGAGAGGTCGATCAAAATTACTGGTGTGGTATTGCGTGATGCGTTTTGACTTACTTGATATATGACAGTGGCAAAAGGATCCTTTGATGCCCTGAAACTGATCTAAATCAAAAGGACAAGCCGCCAGTCTTAATCACTTCCAGCCTGTAATTTTTCCAGCAGTTAACTTTAATACTCATTCGGCAGATCAAATCATGCTTCGTGCTAATAACATGTATCGCCAAAATATTTCGCTTTTTACGTTTTAAGCTTAAGTTGCTGATTCACCGAAAAAGAGAAAAATAGTAGTATCCTGGTCTTCTCTCAGCAGAAGGAAAAAGAAATCTAAATGGTGAAAAGCTGATACTTATACAGAAATGTCTTAGATGTCTTATTCGAGGTTTTCTACTTCTTAGTTTGATTTCTAATCTCTTACTGTCTACTTTCATATCGAATTGTATTTTTAAAATTACAGACTATTAATGAGGGATGGGGCTAAGAGGAGGAGGGGGTAAACATGCAAATTAGATGAAAGATATTCGTGGTAAATATCAGACAAAACTAGCAGCCTCTCTTAAAGGTTACAAAGAATAACCAATAATCCGCTAATGTTAACATCAAAAACGGAAAAATCCTCCATCATGCGTAGATGCTTCTACTTTTTTCTACTTTTCTTAGTGATTCAGCGCCTTCTCTTCTGATCAGCAGAAAACGGTTGGAATATTGGGTAGGGTCGATCGCGCACATTTCCTTCTAACCTGTCAAGTAGAGCTGAAACTATACTTCCCCGAACTCCTTAAAGGTCGAAAATGTTAACACGTACTGTTGCCAAAGCTGCTGACAGTGACTATGGGTTGTCTTTCAGATACCCGTCGGTCGGATACCCTTTGGTAACGAAAAGATATGGAAAAAAAATGTCTGAGGATAACGCAGGATTCTAGTAACCACGTCCCTGATTTTTATGGTGTGTGAGAAAACCACGTGCACTTAACGTTTCGCTCGATAAGAGACGATAAGTCAGTGAAATATTGACCCTAACCTACTTACAGGCATCGCGAAGAAACAATGGCGACGATTTTTAAAAGTCTTGGATAGAATATATCTTCAAGCACGGAAAATCGGTGGTTATGTGACTAGCATTAGTGGCATTAAAATCTGAGAGATGAAATCGTTCAAACTAATCCAATATTCCCTTTTGAGCATTTTTCGACAGAAGAACAAATCAAGGCACACCACGACTTTTTTAAGAGAAGGTACAATACTGGTGATGATCCTGTCGTATGACAATCAACAATATTGCTATTTCAGCGAACGACGGTAAGAGGATCATTCAAGGTGATAATATTTACACGTTCGTTCGTGGACACTTCAAACATCGCGAGTGAGACATTAAGAGGGTGAATAATTCAAAGTGTCTTTTTTTTTTAAATCAGAGTTACTTTTGAAAAAAAAGTTGCACCAGGACTATTTGAAATCAAAATGCACAAGAACTGTACTTTAAATTAAGGTTGACTTCGAGTCAACCTTGATTTCAAGGATAGATTCATGGCTTGTCTTTAAAATCAAGGTTGTCTCCAAAATGCGCCAGAAAAAAGTGTACTTAAAATCAAGGTTGACTTCGAGTCAACCCTTGATTTCAAGGTTTACTTCATGGGTTGCCTTAAAAAAGCGAGGTTGTCTCCAAACTGCGTCAGGAACCCCATTTTCCTATCTCTCTATCATAGATTTTACAGCAAAGCTATTCCCCTTACCATAGGGTAGTTCAATAAATACATGAAAGCAATTCCGTAATAGTCAGAGCAACAGAACAGACTAATGACAATTCCAATGAAATACCTCCGCTCAGTATCCTGAGGGCTTGAGACCGATCAACTGTGATGCGTTTGGCAAACAGTTTTTTAACCCTTGGCAAAACAGAGAACTCAAGCTGATATAATCACTTTCAATGCTCAATTCCTGTCTGAATGAAAAATGATAAAAGCGACAAAACTTGTAAACTGAGGAAACGAAAATTGCTGTCCGTCACCCTCGCGTTGCGTAAATAGTCCACTGCTTACTTTTTCAGTAAAGGAAAGTGCTGTGGACGCACCCAGACATGCGTGCAGCTTGATGCTTACAGCCTGGCAATGATAGTAGCGGCCTCGATAATCTCGGAGTTTACAATAACGTTCAGAAAGGAGATCCATCTGTGGTTTATTCTAGGTCAATGGTCAAGTACTCAAACACGGACGTCTGGGCCCCGTTGTTCGAAGACCGAATAACTCGAGGTTAATTCTTTAATATGAGTTTCCTTATTCCTTTGTTCAAAACCCTTTTTCGGATTATTCTCTCTACACCTTTTAAGCATCCAAGCATCAAATCGTAAACAAAAAAAACCAACCTGAATTTTCTTTGAAAGCTTTCTGATCTGCGATCAAATTTGACACTAGCCCTGGGTTATCTTAACCTGGCTTTGAACAACCCTTCTAAGTATGTTAAAGGGAAAGATGAAACAAGAAAGCAACCGCAGCTGCAGAAACTGCTGAAATGAGATGAAGTCGGCCATCCAACCGTGTTGAGGGCTACACTCCGAATTATCCTTCAAGGTTACCATCCCTACCCCTACGCTATCACAAAGGAACCCAAACTTAAACTAAAGCTGGGGTTGGTTCAAGGGCAACAGGGAATATCTACACATCCGTAGCCTGTAAGTTTGCTTTCTTGGTGCGTCGACGGGAGCGCGATTCCCACGGGTTTCGAGGCAGCAAGGGCTGCAAGCACACGAGGTGTCTGTAAGGGTTTCGCTAGGGTTCTGCAAGGGTTCTGGCATGAAAATGTCCCTTTTTTCCGTGCTAGATGGGTCAAACCTCCACCACGCTCGCGTCCCTTGACGGCTTCAATCTTGCAGGCTTCGAAACTTGTGCTCTAACGCCAATGAGAGCCTGCGGGCAGGTTACGTTCAAACATCATGATATAATTGCACAGCAGCGTTTTGAAAGTTCACTTTGAAAGCGATGAACGTATAGGAAAGAAAGCTAGGTCAGAGTTTAGTGTTAAGAGGGCTACAAACCTTCTGTTAAAAGAAGGTAATTATGATAAAGGGTAGAAAAACATAATTTGGTTTTAAACAGAGATCGGGGCTTAGAAAACCATTTTGTAGTACTTGAAACTTCCCGATAGCTTTTTTTTTAGATCATATCGAGAGATAGTCAGTGCAATTAAAATCGTAGACCTTTGAGTTTTGTTGGTTTTCGGCCGAGACTATTGATTTGAGAATCAACTAAAGAAAACTATAAATTTTTCTGGGAGCTTTACGAAACGTGCGCGCTGTTAGCCATTTCTAGGCCATTTCTTGATTGTCTGGCCGTCTGAAATGCTTGATCGATTTAAACTTAGCGCGCGTCACGCACGAAAGTCCTGGATGAAGTCGCCTCACTCTGTGCGATGTCTTCTTAAGCTTTTGTAGCCTTTACAAAGTATCAAGTATCAATAAGAATTCATAGAAACTTCAATAACTCAAATTCCAAAAAGAAGTGGTTGGTTACTCATTTGTTACTCATTCCACTTTTGTTGTTCATTAGAAAATGAGACAGATTTGAAGTGAGTAGTCAGAATCAAAAAAGATCTCCATCATATTCTGAGCTAACATATGTTTGCCAACTTCATGAGGAATCTAAGGAGGAAAGAATCGAGAAGGCAATTAGTCTCTTTATAGTTAGAAATTAAATCACAACAATTCGTGATTCCGTTTGGCTGAACAGGTGATTCAAGAGCCATTTGACTTCTACCAAAAGTTTTTGGCTTGATCGTAATAAACAAACACCATGGACGAAATTCTTGCAAACGTATAAGGATTTTTAAGATGCACGAAAAAAGTGAGGAATCGCATCCAAGAACAAATCATTATTAGTTATGCTCCATCCAATAGTAAAGAAGATTATAATCTACCTTTTCCCTTTGAACAATTAAAGGTTTCAACAGTTCACTTTTTCAATACTAAGATGCAAAGACTACTTTCTCGTAGGTTACTTTTAAATAGCTTTTTATGGCTTGATCCGTTTGGCAGGGACCAAAGTTCATTTAGCTTTCCTTGCCTTTGGGTATTTCACAAATGTAAGCTCTTTTGATCCAGTTTGGGAGATCATTAAATAGCCCTTTCTTTGTCGGTGGGTAATCCTTTGACATCACCGCTTTATTTCCATCACCAGAAGGCTCGCCATGGGTCGTTTGCCATTTCTCTATTGTCAGGGGGCTATTATTCACCCACTTCCAGACTCCACCCACTTTATTCAGGCCAATGTGCCATTCGTTAGGCTGCCCAATGCAACGCTTTTGAAGTTCATCATTGAGGAAACTCCATTCGGCTTCGGTCTCAATGGAAACAAGGTCACCACCCTTTCCTTTGCAGGTTTCTCGGTTGGCGGTCCATGTTCCGGGTGATTCCGCATCAGAAATAATGTAACAGGAACTTTGGAAACATGGCTTAGTTTCTATGAGTAGAAGATATTTAAATGATTGAGAATAATTTTGAAAGCTGCAGAAATTTCCCATAGCATCAACGCTTACTCAGCAAGCTGCAGACCCTTCCGTGAGCCCAGACACAGATTTCCAGGGATCACCAGCCAAAACATAGTACAGGAGCAACCAATAACGGTGAAAGAAAAAATATGAAGTAAAAGGAATCTTAAAACCTTTTAAAATGGCATCCCCTAACCGGAAATAGAGTTTCAATTTACACTGACCACAGCAACATACTGTTAATTTGAAACGGGTCTAACCTGTATGGCCACAGTTACGTCAAACCTAAACTCTTTGAAACTGCTTGACACGCACGCACACACGCGTACGAGGCAGCTTTTGGTTTTCTGAAATTTTAAGGTGCTCGTACTAGTTTCCTCGCGCGGGGAACAGGTAACTTTTGCGTCACGCGCGAGAGAAATGTACGAAAAAAGCGCGAGATTAAAAGACGAAAATTTAAAACAAAGATGGCGGCGCGAGGATTTTTTTCTACTTATGTGAGAAGTTTACCTATGAGCTTGTATTTGATGTGTTGAGCGGCCACTGGGAATACAGGAGATAGAAAGTAAGATAAAGAAGACGATTTTCGGAGAAGTAAAGGTTGCTTCACTTCACATTTAAAAGAAATATTCAATCGATATGAAATCTTGCGACGGCGAAAAAAGAAGACCTCAAGTGAAGGATAATCTACCTCAAGTGGAAGAAGACTTTGAAACTTAAAGGAAAATAATATGATATAGCCAGACGTCGAGTGTAGGATTTTTAAGATGAGCCAGGGAGGCTATCTTTGACAGCTGTTTAATGATTTTCTTAGCAGTAAACGTCTGTAAACATCAGATCGTAGGCGCGCGCGCGAGCACACGCAATTGTCAGCGGTAGCTAAAACAGATCATGAGCAAATGTCGATCTTATAGAATCCAGATTTTTAAATGCGCGAGAACGCGCGTGGAAATTGCTAAACTCATGAAAGCTATTGCATGAAAACAAGTCCGGTGACCCCTTCCTTTTATTGTTCCAATATGATAATAACGTCGAAAGGAATCATCAAAAAAAAATAGAAAATTCTACGGAAGGAAATTGCGATATCTGAAAATTGCCTTTTTTGTAGATTTTCTAAAATTCTGCTCCGTAGAATTTTTTAAAAATATTTGTGCACTTTCCTTTTCAAGTGCCAAAAGCAATCACTGAAAAAAATCATGGGGTCACCGGGTTAGTTTTCGAATTATTTAAGCCGCAAGCTAAAAAATGCGTCTGAATAAGCCTATGAAAGCGTTGCCATGGAAACTGCTAGTGGCGAAATGACACCTATTTTTGAATAACCAATGATTATATATGTCAAACCCGTAAAAGTGTTCAACTGGCCTTGGTCAGTCTTTCTGTTGTATTCTTTCAAAGTTACAAACCATCAAAAAGATGAAAACCGGTACGAGCCACCTTAAAGATTACCCAATTTACACCAATTGTTCGCGCGCGACTCCCGTTCACCGTTAACCTGAAATAAAGGAAGCAACTGCTGCGCAGAATTTAATAGTTTTTTTTCACCCCGTAACATTTGCCAGAGCAAGACCACTATTAAACCTTACAAATGGTTTAATTCCGGCAACGCAAACACTGATGAATACAAGAATTTAAAAATAGACAAGGACTGCATATGGCTACTGGTATAGCACAATTCTGATAGCATTGAAAAGAGGTAGAGGTTGTACAAGGACGCTAGAAGGTAGTGTTGCAGAACATTTGTCACAAGCAAAACAGGAAACCTGCGGATCCCACAAGTTTATGAGTACTTTGTTCCACAAGAGAAAGATTATTCAAGAATGTACTATCTAATTGAAATTCAAAAGATAATTAAATGGTAAAAATAATAATTGTAGTGATAATAATAACAATAATAATAATAATAATAATAATAATAGCAATAATGATAATAGTAATAATGATAATAGTAATAAATTATAATAGTGCTACAATTTAAAGGGGCTAGCTCGAGAGCCGCAAGGTTCCCCAATCCTCTGGGCCCCAACAATGACTATCTATAATCTCACCAGTTTATTCTAAATAATTTTGTTATGTTATTTTAACTCCATTCTTTGAGACTTCTTTTGTTTCATACAAGGCATTCCGCGGCTTGGGATATTCAGTCATGACGCCGATCCCTCGTTCCTCCGTGTCATTCATCTGTTGAATAACTCAAGGTATCGTATTTCGAAGCTTTGCTTGCTTCGCAAATTTAGCGGGTTCTTTCGGCATAAGTCTCTGATTTAAACAATATAATGCTCCCTTTTCGAAGAAATATTTTTGCTAGGAAAACGATTGTTTTTAAAAGTGCACATTCCTGAAATGATTGGGAGATGTTTATCGTTGTCTGCTGTGTTTCGTAGCGTCACTACAAGCTTCGCCTCCTCTAGAAGGTACTACCCACAAAAATGCAAACTATAAGCTATTCTACCCCTTTTATCAAAGTTTGAAAATCTGGAAACGTCATGCCGTGTTCAGCAGCAAAAGGAGTACTGATCGATCTCTGGAAAACCAATAATTCAGACCTCATTTTCTTAGATCAGTCAATAGAATTTTATAGACAAAGTGGTTGGAGAGAGGCATCCAAAGCCACCGTTAACAGTGCATAATGAAATTTACAGTTCCTAAAGAACAATTCAATAGAAGAAAGTGTTTAGATTAAGTATTTATTTTACTTACCCTTGGCAAAAACTTGTGTTAAAAGTAAGATGGAAGCCGAAGCTGCTAAGAAACACAACTTAATCATGGCGTCCTTTATTTAAATGTTTTCGTCCTCTCTACTCGTCTTCCAATCGACTGATGGATCAGTAACAAATACACATAAGCTGATGATTTAAATAGTTTCGCTTTGAAAACTGTGCAATGCATGAACCTGTTACGCGAGAGAAATAAAGTTCATTGAGGGCACAGGCACCCATGACAGTTTCAAGAAAGCCACCTTCTCCAAATCAAATAAACACAACATCGAATGACATAATAATTTCTGGGGAGCCAAATTGATTAATCGATAGGACGTCCTTTCAATAAGGAAACGTTCACTAAACGAGTACAAAAGAAAAGACAGTATGGCTGTTCTGGGATGATCATGTTTTCTTTCAAAAAAGCGTTTCATATGGTCAGTTCTCGGTACCTTACCCATCAACTCTTTTACCTGAGTTGAATTATGGTCGTTTAAGTATCATGACAGGTATTTGCACCAACCACATGAAAATACTGCGTGGCTGATTATTTAGTTGCCACTTGAGTAAAAGTTGTCAAAAAACGCATGTGTAAGGTACCAGCGAAAATTGGTTAAAAAAGGGAAACATTATGTGGATTAAAGAAGGTATGAAAAAACTCATGATAAAGATGTTATGCATTGTTTAATGTTATCTTTGAAAGCTTTAACTAAAACTGCATTCAGTCGAGTCTGATATCGAGTTTCGTGAACAAAGTTTGGTGAAGGGAAGGGTCAACTGAAATGGATGTAATTTGACTCTTAGTGCAGTAATTGGAGGTTAAATGACACTAACGAGGTGTTGGCTTCGGAGTCGCCCAAGTTTTGTGAAAAAAAGGACCAAGACCACCATGACATACTATTCTTTGTCGTTGAGACTTGGAAACACTTTCTAAACTTTATTCATCATTAACCTCTCAGGAGCAAGTGGAGTCATCATTCATCATAAGAACCTCAAGCTGTACGAAACCCTTCATCTTAAGATAAATAAGATTCATAGAAGAATAAGCTTCGTGGAAAAACCCTGGCAAAAGAAATTCATTGAGATCAACACAGGGTTCTAAGCTTCTACCAGGGATCAATTGTCAAGCCTGCATTAGATGGATTTTATGCAAGTCATGAGCTCTTCAGGGTATTCATGATCAGTACAGCGACTGATACAGCTAAGTTGGAAAAGCTTTGAGAAAAACGAGGGACTCGCATCGCATCAAAGTGTTCCTCTCGGAGTACCAACGCAACAAACGACAGTCTCTCATATAACCTTTAAGAAATAGGCGTGGGTGGCAATAGTGGGTGTCAATAAGAAGTTAGAGGATATTCCATTCCATTTCAGAAACGTGAAGAATATCCTCGAGACAATTCAATTTGAGAAGAGGTAACATGGTCTAAACGGGCTAAAACCATCTTCCATAGTGAATTATTTAGAATCCTCTAGCTAGTCTCTTGGTCCTGAATTGACACTGTAGACAATTTAACATGAAAATCATCATATTTTACAAAAAAATTGTGAAAATCTATCATCATTATCATCAATATTATTATCATCATTTGTATCGCTTTTTCTGTAGATCATGCACCCATTGCACACTATATATAGTGTGTGCATCAGAAGAAGTAAAACTTATCTTGTCAAAATATCTTTTATCACGAAACCCGCGTGACTCAACTGAAACGGAACTGAAGCTTTGCGTGACGTCGCACTAGTTTGCTGACAAGATTGACGGAAGATATAATGATAACTGCTAATGTGGGATCAATTGGCCACAATAGTGATGCTTTTGTTCACCCGACATCAAGAACATTGATATGATAAACATCAAGCAATCTCTTAAGCAAAGGTGGGGTTAAATATCAGCAACGAGCCAAGTACGTATGAAAGGGCAACGAAAGCCTGAAAAAAAGACCAGAGCATGGGGAGGGGGCAGGAAAATTCTTCTAGAGTTCCGAAAATCTGTGTTCGGATGTTAGCACGATGGGAATTGAGGCGAGAAGGACCAGGAGAGGAAATGACCTTGCGTATAACCTTGGTGCTATTTTATCTGACCTCATTTGATTGGCTTAAGCTCTGTGATCGACAACGCTCCTTGCCCCGAGCAAC
This sequence comes from Stylophora pistillata, assembly GCF_964205215.1. Taxonomy (NCBI): domain Eukaryota; kingdom Metazoa; phylum Cnidaria; class Anthozoa; order Scleractinia; family Pocilloporidae; genus Stylophora; species Stylophora pistillata. The sequence goes on from NC_142532.1 coordinate 9,273,686, forward strand.
AGCACACCTAAATACTTAACTATCACGGGCCTCGAGATAAAATCACATTATGCTTATATCATAATGTTGGCCTTTCTAGACTGACTTTCTATGATAATTACGATTTCGGACTCCACCTTCCAAAGGAAGCCCTACCCGAGGAATTTCACTTGATTCATGAACGATCCCTCAGAAGAACTTTGTACACTACTAACGTGGGATAAGCCATCTTTATTTCCAAAGAGAGCTCGTAGCGTAATGAAATCTCTAAGGTAGACCCCTGAGAATCGGTATTGGCCCCTCCATCGGCCTGTGAAAATTATGTTTCGTTTCTGTATTGATGTTTATATCATACAAAATGGCCTCAAATTTTTAATAATCACCGACACTATTCAAAGCGGTGGGCTTTTCTTTCTTAGGACAAAGTTATTCATAAATTATTCAAAGGATGTTCCTCTTTCTCACCAATCTCAATCCACTTCAATGCCCATCACTGTCTTTCACGCTTCTGAGATCAAAGAAAAGACCGAATTAGTCTCCGTCATAACATTTTGTTGTATTCATTGCTCGACTGTAAACCTTATTCGGAATTCCATTCACAACTACATTCACTTCAATGATGTCAGGGTTGAATTTCTTCTCACTGGCTCTCGCGCCAGGGACACATGGCTCGTAGAATAGAAGGACAAGACCCTTCATTGACCTTGTTAGATTTTCCCTAATTTTGGTTTCCCTGTTCTACGTAGAAGCTAGTGTCACGAGACCTGTTTTCCATATTTGGTATTGTACACGAGGTTTTCTGCTTTTCGATTAAAAACAGTTCTTCCGCCATCTTGATCTGGTTACTGTGTTCCTGGCCTTTTATTCGGAATACACAACAGATCTCCTCGGAACATTTCTGCCTCATCAATGCTAGTCACATAAACACCAACTTTCTGTGCTCGAAGATATATCCTACTTGTAGCCACGAGAATTATTTTTTTTGATCAGTTCTGTCGTTCGTCTTTGTTAATTGTAATTAGTGTAAATAGTTCTCGTCTCGATAGTTCAGTTCTGTATTTATTAGTTTGTATTTTTTCGTGCTGTCAAAATATAAATTAAGTTTGTCAGCGTTGTTTCATGTAATCGCCTTTGAGTATTGTGTAGCCTTGTTTAGTCTATTGTTTTAGCCTTTATCCGCTACATAACATCGTAGTTGTAATTTTCATTCAGTCGTTGTCATTCCGGAGTGCCGTACAGATCTTGTAAGTAGTTACGCTTTCGTTTGTATTTTCCTGTAGTTTTTCGTATTCCTTTCGTTGTATTTTAGTTTCGTTGGGTTTAAGTTCGCATTGTTACTTCTGTATTTTTTTTTTTGTGTTATGTACAAGTGAATAGTCGAGATTAAAAAAGGGTACGTATTTCAAACTGTGACGGAGTGTCAGTTACACTACCCAAGACTTAAATTGTCGCAATTGCTTCCTCGCGATGCCCGCACGTAAGTTAGAGTCAATATTTCACTGACTTATCGTCTCTTATCGAGCGACACCTTAAGTGGTTTTCCCACACATCAAAAAAATCAGGGACGTTATTTTTTCTACAAAGATTGATTTTATGTTCACTTTCTATTCGGTTTAGCAACAAGTCTGTTGTCATACAAATCAGCAATAGTTTTTTCTTTTAAGACATTTTCCCTAGCAAGCAATTTTTTGTTCTCGAGATATATTTTGAAGGATAATTTGTACTTCGTGTGCACATAACGTAGCAGTTACAACTAACATATAATGATAAGCAATATCATTTTGAAGTCTTAGAATCACTAATACGAGTAGAAGCAATTAACTCAAATCACGTTCCCATCTTCTTCCAGCGTATATCTAAGCTTAACTGATTTGGTTCGAATAGAAACTATGAGAAAAATACTTTTATCAGCAAAGTCAAACCTCATAAATCATCACTGGTTTTATCTTTCGGTGTCGGTGATATCTGAGAACAATTTTCTCAGTTGTATTTTGTCGGTGGTGGTCTTGGTTGTTTCTTCACAAAATTTAGGCGACTTCGAAGCCAACACCTCGTTAGTGTCATTTAACCTCCATTCATTACACTAAGAGTCGAATTACGAACAAATCACGATATTTCAGCCATGCAGCTATGTTTAAGTCAAAACGAGAATATAAGTTTAAGTCAAAACAGGAATATAATTCTACGGACTGATCTTAACCTGATATAACTTGTCCAAACAGGCTCTTTTAGGATATTGCACAGTTTCTCAATTCATATTGCATGGTAATACATCCACTTCAATGGATCCTTCCCTTCTCCAAACTTTATTCATTTTGCTCAAGATCAGACTTCAATTAAAGAAAAAGGAATGGAGGTGGTTGGTACAAGTACCTGTCATAATACTTAGCGACCATAATTCAACCTGGGTAAAAGATTTGATGGGTAAGGTACCGAGAACTAAGAACATTAAAGGCTGTTAGAAAGAAAACATCATGATGATAAATTCAGAACTGCTATTCTGTCCTTTCTTTTGTACTCATTTAGTGAACGTCTCCAGGTTGAAAGGACGTCATATCTTTTATTTGTATTGGCTCCCCAAAAATTCTTATGTCAGTCGATGTCGAGTTTATTTGGTTTGGCGAAGGTGGCTTTTTTAAAACTGTGATGGGTGCCTGTGCCCACAACGGGCTTTATTTCTCTCGGGTAACAGGTTCATGCATTGTGCCCTTTTCAAAGCTAAATTTTCATTTAACTACTTACCTCATCAGCTCATGCGTATTTGTTACAGAATCATCAGTTTACTGGGAAATGAGTTGAGAGGACGAAAACATTTTAAAAAGTACGCCATTATTGAGATATGTTTTACATTAGCTTCTGCTTACATCTTACTTTTAACGCAAGTATTTGCTAAAGGTAAGTAAAATTAATACTTATAATAAACACTTTCTTCCATTAAATTGTTCTTAAGAAACTGTACAGTTCATTATACACTATTACCACGGTGGTTTCCCTTTCGACTGATTGATCTAAGAAAATGAGGTCTGAATTATTGGTTTTTCAGAATACGATCAGTATTCTTTTTGTGGCTGAACACGGCATTATGTTTCCAATAATTTCACATAATTTGGCATCCATCGACGCATAATTTAAATCAAAACTGCACATCACGGAGGCCTTAGGTAATTTTTTTTCTTTGAAAAGAGAGCATTTTACTGTTTGAATCAGCGACTTATGCCGAAAAGAAGCCGCTAAATTTGCGAGGCGAGCAAAGCTGAGAAATACGATACCTTGAGTTATTCAACAGATCAATTACATGGAGGAACGGGGATCCGCAGAATGGCGGACTGTCTTTTACTCAGAATGACGGAATGTCCTAAAATATCTTGTATTAAACAGAAGAAGTCTCAAAAGATGGAGTTGCAATAAAGTAACAAAATTATTTAAAATAAACAGGCGAAGTTAAAAGAAGCATAGGTAATCACTGTTGGGGTCCAGAGGATTGGGGAACAAGGAGGCTTTCGAGCTAGCCCCTTTAAATTATAGTATTATTTTTATCACTATTATTATTGTGATTATCAATATCTTTTACCATTTAATCACTGTTTAAATGTCAATTTGATAGTAAAGTCTAGAATCATCTTTCTCTTGTTGAACAGCTGTGGACAATGCAAATTGAAATTCGAATCCTGGTTAGAAGCTGCCATTTTAAAGAGTTTTTCAATTTCCCTCAGTAAGCGGGCAAGCGTTGATGTTATGAAATTTCTGCAACTTTCAACTGAAATCATGTAAATATCTTCTATCCATAGAAAGAAAACTATGTTTCCAAAGTTCCTGTTACTTTATTTCCGATGGGGAATCAGGCGGGACAAGCTGTTGCGGTGTCCCTGCCTGTCGGCGAAGCTAATAAACTAAACTAAACTAAACTAATTTCACCTCAGTCTTTTTTCTCCTGTTATAGATTGTCTGCAAAATTGTATTGCATTTTGTCTTTTTGTACTACAGTCGAGCAAACAGTTTGTGTTTATAAAAAATGGTTCCTAAATCGCCTGCTTCGAGTGAAGTCCTGCTTACCTGTTATTTTTAAAATTTCTAATCATACCGACCAACTTTTTTTCCTCTTTCAGATTCTTCATAAGGTCGGAAAAAACTCAGTTAAAAAAAGCGACAACAACAACTACAACAACAAAACGAAAGAAGCACAGAGAAAGACTTTACTTCTTTAATGACTTTAATAATGAATGAGATCTGTTTTGTTTGTTTCTACTCACTTCATATTTGTCTCATTTTTGAAAGAACAATATAAGTGCACATCCAAGACCATGAGTTACTAAGAACATTTTGGCTTTGCATTTTTTGGCTTTGAGGTCTGAGTGAATGCTCGATGGTTGTTTACTTTGGTTGATTTTCTAGTCAATAGCAGCCGTCGAAAACCAAACTGAATATTCAAACATCTAAGGTTTTAAATACGGTGATTATCTTTCGATACGATCACAAAAATAATGGGAATGAGAAGCAGGCACTTGGTCCAGTGATTACCTATGCTTCTTTTAATTTCGCCTGTTAACTATGTATTATTTTGTTATTTTATTACAACTCCATCTTTTGAGACTTCTTCTGTTTAAAGCAAGGTATTCCGCGTTTTAGGATATTCCGCCATTCTGCGTCTTACGATATTCCGCCATTGCGCCGATCCCCGCCCCTCCATGCCTTTGATATGTAGAATAACCCAAGATATCATATTTCTCAGCTTTGCTCGCTTCGCAGATTTAGCGGCTGTTTTTGACATAGATCGCTGATTCAAACAGTAAAATGCTTTTTTTTAAGAAGATATCGATCACAAGAAAAAAAAAGCTTTGAATACGTTCCGCAACTATCTAATCGCATAAATGTGTAAATGTACCCTGTTGATATCACCTGTTGCAATAGTGATAAGTTAATGATGTCATACAGCAATTTAATTAACTTGTGCACCGAACCGACAGACGTGGTGAAGGGTGCATCGTTCATCCTCTTGCGCTGTTTATTATAATTTTATCATTGCATCATCCGCTGGTGGGTTTACTCTCTGAAAGCCACGTGCATTCATATACTTATTTGGGGTCCTCGGGGAAAGGCAAAGGTTTTATTACCTTACCCGGACATCTACAATTATTGGTATTCAACCATGGCCTATTTTTCCTTTGCCGTTGTCTTGAGTTTCGTCTTCCTTTGCTTTGAAATACTTAGCCAAGGTAGCTAAGAAGTTTAAAAAACAATTTGTTGGGATAGTACTTTTCCAGAATTTTAACTATTGTCTAAACTATTTTTGCGGCGACAGGGAAAAGAAATCGTTTAAACATTATGAATGAGACTGGAGAGGATATTCCTTCAGGTAAAGTAGAATCCAAACAGTTTGTTACAAAAGGAATGGGAGAAGAATTATAGGACAATCACCTCTTTGCCTAATTATCGATTTTTCTATCTACCTATCAATTTTTTACGGAAATTTTTGTATCTTTGCATGTATATTTAGGAGACGGCTTTATTGTGACATAACTAGTATTTTCTGGTATGCCTGACCCAAAGTGGACAATCCGTAAAGGTGACTCTGCCTACAGCAAACTAGAAGACCTTTATAGCCGTGTAAAGAAATACGACCTGGAGGACGCACCACCAAAGCTTGGGTACGAGGGATTCTTAGTGCAAAAGGTTAAAAATGGGGAAAAAAGTAGAGAAAATTGGTCGTGGGCGATAAAACAGAGAAAGATCAACTATTCCTGTTAGAAACTGCCCCTAAAGAAAGGATAGCGCCGAATATTAAAAAAATTTCTGAGGATAACGCAGGATTCGGTTAGCTCAATGGATAGAGGGCTGGACTGTTTTGCGGGAGGTCGAAGGTTCGAGCCCCGGCCGGACCAACACTCAGGGTCTTAAAATAATTTAGAAGAATATGCTACCTTTCTATAACATCAAGAAATGGTTAGATATTCTAGTCTCGGATAGGGACGAATAAGTGAAGGTCCCGTCTCCTCAGGGTTAGGGGCAGGAGACGTTAATTTCCCTCGCACGAGATTACTGTGTGATGGATGTCCTCCCCTTGGTTGCGATGAGTGGGTTTACTGGGCCTGCAGTAATTGGCGCAAGCTGTTGCGGTGTCCCTGCCTGTCGGCGAAGCTAATAAACTAAACTAGATAATAAATCAGTAAAATATTGACTCTAACCTACTTACAGGCATCGCAAAGAAACAATGGCAATGATTTTTAAAAGTCTTGGATAGGATATATATCTTCGAGCACGGAAAATCGGTGGTTATGTGACGAGCGTTAGTGCCATTAAAATCTGGGAGATGAAATCGTTTAAACTGATCCAATATTCCCTTTTAAACCTTTTAAGCTGGATAACTTTGAACATTTGAAGACCAAAAGTGAAAAACCGAAAATCCCAATGCCCCCTTCGTCACTCATCACAAGACAGTTTTAATAGCGAAAGTGACCGGCATGGTTATCAGTAAAGGAAGAAATGTTCCGAGGAGGTCAATAATCCAAATATCGTCAACCTCTTTACTGTTGTCAAGATATATAAAACAAGTCTGCGTGGAACAACAATAAATATAGACTGTTTGGTTGGAGATAGAAGCTTTAGAGGCTTTCCCCTTTCTCTTGAAAAAGATGCGGATGTAATCATTGGACCAACTGTGATGTGTTGGGCAAAAAATTTTTTAATCCTTGGCAAAAGAGAGAACTCAAGCTGATATAATCACTTTCAACGCTCAATTCCTATCTGAATAATAAGAAATGACAAAAGCGATAAAACTTGGTAGCTGAGGAAACGAAAATTGTTGTCCGTTACTCTTGCGTTGCGTAAATAGTCCACTACTTAACTTTTTTAAAGGAAAGTGCTATGGACACACCCAGACATGCGTGTAGCTTGATGCTTACAGCCTGGCAATGATAGCAGCGGCCTCGGTAATCTCGGAGTTTACAATAACGCTCAGGAAGGATGTGCATCTGTGGTTTATTCTAGGTCAATGGACATGTCAACTACTCAAACACGGACGTTTTTAGTGTCGTCAAAGGGTCAGTTCTGTTCGAGGCCCAGTTGTTCGAAGGCCGATTAACTCGGAGTTAATTTTTTAATACGGGTTTCTTTATTCCTTTGTTCAAAACCCTTTTTACATCATGAATTGCGCGCGTGCGCAAGAGCGAGTTGTAGATATGATGTGAAGAATGGCTCTCGCTCGCTCGCTCGATTGGTCGATTCCTGTAACCTTTTTTTCGATTTTAGGCTTTTGAGTGCATTTGAAAGTTTTTGGCTAGTAATAAACAAACGAAATGGCGACCTTTGCTAGTAAGCCAGATTTTAAAAGAAATTTGAAAGAAATTTGAAAGAACTGCCTCCTTCCGAAAAGACTGTCGTCAATTGCTTATTTCCTATGCTAAGCCTCATGGACCAGTTTCTAGAGACTCAATTTCTAGATGGATTAAACAAACCATGAAATCTGCTGACATTGGCATTAGGGTTTTTAAAAGTCATAGCACACGATCAGCTTCAACCTCTGCAGCCAAGTGGTAGATGTCTCTATTGAATATATTATGGCTACAGCTGGCTGGAGATCAGATTCAGTATTTGCACGGTTCTATAATAGACCAGTTGTGAAGCAAAACAATTTTGCAGAAGCTGTGCTTGCCAGCAAATAACATTCAGTCTTATTTTACTGTTATTGCACATGTGAAGTATGGTTTTACTCATCAGTATACTACATAAAATCTATTGACCACAGGGTAAAAGTTTGTGCATGTCATCTTTCACTTGAGGGCTGATTTTGTGAGACTTTGAGCTTTAAAATCTCACGTGACCTCCGATTGTATGCAAATGCGAGGTAGAATTGGAAAATTAAATGAAACTTACCTGTAAGTTGAAGTTTGATAGAGATTCTACCGTAGCAGTGGTAGGAATGAGGAGGTCACATCTCTCCCTATACCCCATAGTACCCTGGGCCTTGGTGTATTTTTATTTAATTATTTACTCAAATTCAAGTACACAGATAATCAAAACAAAAACAAAAACAAGGAGTTAAATATATATACAAGTATAAAAAAGAGATATCTGAGTAATTAGGCCAGTTTATACAGAATTCTAGATTCCTTATTTTAAATAAACTGCCTGTGATAAAATACAAAAATATTAAAAAACTAACATAGACAAATAGCAACAACAATAAGTAATCAAAAACTATAAACATTTATACTTACTTAAGTTAAATTTACTGATATAAAACTTATTCACTTTCTTACTAAACAATGCCTTCAACTGCATTCTACAAAGTCATCCAAATCCTTTAAAGAATGAGCTCAGATACGCATGCTTGCTATCTCACGTGACACCTCATTCCTGCTAATGCTACGGTAGACTTTCTATCAAACTTCAACTTAATTGTAAGTTTCGTTTAATTTTCCAATTTTTCGGTGTTTGGATACAATGAAATATACGAAGTTCATATATTTTGAACTGCGGTATTAGATACGTATGATGCACGATCCTCGCAGTAGATAGCGCTATTTAAGGAATAGCGAAAATCAGACCTGAAAAAAAAAAAAAAATCAGGCCTGTACGGGATTCGAACCACTGACCTCTGCGATACTAGTGCAGCGCACTACCAATTGAGCTAACAAGCCAACTGGGAGCAGGCCGTTAAGTTGATTCGTAATAAACCCGTGAAAGTGATAAATCAGATACAATGAAATATATGAAGTTCATATATTTTGAACTGCGGTATTAGATACGTATGATGCACGATCCTCGCAGTGCTAACAATTACCGCCCAATGTCGGTGATTCCAATAATGGCGAAGGTGTTTGAAAGGATAGTTTATGAACAGTTATATGCATATTTGGAAGAGCACGATATTTTATGTCAAAACCAATCAGGGTTTCGTGCTAATCATTCAACTGTAACAGCTTTGTTGGAAGCGACAGATTCTTGGGCATATAATATTGATAACGAGAAAATCAATGGAGTCATTTTTCTAGATTTGAAAAAAGCTTTTGACACTGTTGATCATCAGATCCTTCTATCGAAACTAAACTATTATGGTATACATGGAAAATCTTTCAGATGGTTTCAGTCATATTTGGAAAACCGAACACAAAAATGCTCTGTCAACGGGTCGCTATCCAGTAGCTACTCGTTGACTTGCGGCGTCCCTCAAGGGACCATCCTCGGTCCATTATTGTTCTTATTATATATCAACGATCTTCCAAATTGCTTATCAAATTGTAAACCGAGAATGTATGCCGATGACACGCACCTCACATATGCGGGAAGCAATCTTGAGAACGTTCAGTTTTGTCTAAATGAAGACCTAGAAAACGTCTTCAACTGGCTACAAGCGAACAAACTCACGTTGAACATGACTAAAACCGAATTCATGCTAATAGGGTCGAGGCAGAGACTGAATACTCTCACAGCATCACCAACAATTAGAATGAACAATACTCAAGTGAGCCAGGTTTCAGCTACAAAATCGCTTGGTGTAATAATAGACGATAAACTCGATTGGCATAGTCACATCGAAAAATTAACGAAAAAGATCGCCTCTGGTATCGGGGCCCTAAAGCGAATTAGGCACCTGATCCCAGCATCAACCTTACATCTCATCTACAAAGCTTTAGTAAAACCTCACTTTGATTACTGTGACCTTGTTTGGGGTAGCTGTGGGAAAACGCTACGAGACAAACTGCAGAGATTGCAGAATAGAGCAGCCCGTGTGTTGACATTCTCTAACTATGATGCTGATGCAACTGAGCTACTCGAGTTTTTAGGGTGGAAAAATCTTGCACGCCAGCAGGAAATCCATAAAGCCACTATGACGTTTAGATGTCTGCACGGGCTAGCTCCAAGGTATCTATATTCAAAGTTCACGTGGCGTGACTCTGCTTATGACCTCAGGGACTCTGAAAATAAGCTTAATGTTCCACTACCGCGCACTAATTATTACAGAAAAAGCTTTAGCTACAATGGCGCCACATTATGGAACAGTTTACCACGCGATATAAGGAACACAGAGTCTCTGGGGTTATTTAAACGTAAGATCAATGACATTTTTAAAGTCTAACGCACGGCATTCACGGAAAACAGCTTTAGTGTTATAGTATGTAGTTTTAATTTTAAATATCTTAGCGTATGTGATATGTATTTTTATAGGCTGATGAATTGATCGTGTCTAAATAAAGATTACAATACAATACAAAGTAGATAGCGCTATTTAAGCAATAGCGAAAATCAGACCTGAAAAAAAAATCAGGCCTGTACGGGATTCGAACCATTGACCTCTGCGATACTAGTGCAGCGCTCTACCAATTGAGCTAACAAGCCAACTGGGAGCAGGCCGTTAAGTTGATTCGTAATAAACCCGTGAAAGTGATAAATCAGATACAATGAAATATATGAAGTTCATATATTTTGAACTGCGGTATTAGATACGTATGATGCACGATCCTCGCAGTAGATAGCGCTATTTAAGCAATAGCGAAAATCAGACCTGAAAAAAAAAAAAAAAAAAAAAAGTTGCTACGTTTTTGAAGATTCCCGCTTTTGAAGATTCCCCGTTTTAAAGATTCCCGCTTTTGAAGATTCCCCGTTTTAAAGATTCCCGCTTTTAAAGATTTCCCGTTTGAAAGATTCCCACTTTTAAAGATTCTCCTTTTTAAAGATTACCGCTTTTACAAATTTTCCATTTTAAAGATTCCCGCTTTTAAGGATTCTCCATTTTAAAGATTCCTGCTTTTCTCCTTTCCAATTCCCCACCCCCCCCCCCCCGTTCCCTCTTTTAAAGACAGCGGACGATAACCAGGGAAAAGCAGACGGTGTCGCGACATCTTGACAGCAAGTGTTCATGCGTTCAGCCCGTGAAGAACCCAACGGGCATTAAATTAACTATTGCTTTATGCAAAGAAATCCCGGACTGCCGTTTTCATTTAATCGTCAAGTGCTGCGAGGGTTTCTTTTCTGTTAGAAACTCAGCTCACCAGCAGCGTACATTTATGCAAGCGCAAGAAGAAACCACTTGGTCAGAAAGAGAGAGACAAAAACTCATGATTGTTTATGAAGTTCATGAAGTTTATGGAGAAGAAAAGCAAATGTTAGAATTAAAGTCCCTATGACACCTATTTTTTAGCATTAGATTATAAAAATAGAAGCATGTATAGGGTGTCTGGTAACATTTGTGAATGATTCTGATGCGTCTTTGTTAGTTTACGAGGCGATAAAAGTCCGAAATTGTAGCGAACTTAGGCTTCCCGTATCTCTTTGGCCATGTTGAAGAGTACTGATACCTACATATTCGTGACGTCATGGTACTAAGTCCAGGTTTATCAAAGAAGCTAAGTGGGCTTGGAATATAGTGCCTACGATCTTTTAAGCAAAAAAAAAAAATAGATAAAATTCCGTTTCGATGTTTGGTGTTGTTCGAATATCCCTGACTCAAGAAGAATATTTCAATCTACGAGATTCCTTTCGAGGGCGATCAAAGGCCAGAGGCCATGAAAAGGCGAAAGAGGTGGATTCAGTTTGTGAGCGCAGTGTACTAACTGGACACCGACTCCGTATTTACGCATACGCTCAATACCGTAATTATTTTCTTATAAGCCGATCCTGGCTATATGCTGAGACCCTAAACTTTTAGCTTTCAGAAGCTGTTGGATTTTTATTAAAAATAAGCCATAAGTGGACACCGACTTCGAATTCGCGCATATGTTCGGAACTGTAAACATTTCCCTATAAGCCGAGGCCAAAACTTTTGTTGAAATATTTTAAAGAGGTCCACACGAGTTGTTAACTGAGACGAATGGTGAGCTTAAATTGTACGGTGAATTCGAAGTATCCTACATTAGATCAAATACTTCTGAGGTGGTTTTCGCCTTTTCGGGGCAGAGTAGTCAAGAAGAAAAGCAATGTTGTGAAGCGAGATTTAACGAAAGTAGTATAGAAATGCACAAAATAAATATTCACACGCCAGATCTAGCTTTAACTTGAATGAATGCGTTTTAAACATTTTAAAATGTACATAGCTCAATCTTTAACCCTATAAAATACCGTACATTTTAGGCTCTCCTTTTCATTCAGCTCTTTAGTTTGTTCGGCTATGCTCTTGTGCTTTGTTTCAAACGCGGGAATCGGCGGTAAAACAACTCACGTGGGCTACTACCGTTTATCACCTGGGAGGGGAGATAAGTTAAAATTATGGCGGCAAAGAGAACCTGGGGACGATATGTGACTCCTTTTAACTGTACTTCCGGTAATTTCGTTTCGTTTCAAAACTGGACCGGATATACCAAGGAGCTGAAGCTTCGAGAGGAGTAGCCGGTGTGGAACCTTATCAAATGCCTTTGACAGGTCAAGATGGATTACGTCCACCTGTTGGCTAATGGCTAGTTTGTCTAAAATATCGTGATACACCTCAAGTAGTTGCGTTTCTGTGGATTTTCCTGGCTGGAAGCCATGCTGGAGTTGGTGAAGAAAAGACGATAAATGAGGGTAGCAGTGATTAAACACGCATCGTTCGATAACTTTGGAGACAATGCATAAAAGAGAAATTGGCCTGTAATTCTCCGCTAGGGTAAGATCGCCCTTTTTAAAGACGGGTGCAATGTTCGCGCGCTTCCAATTTGCTGGAAAAGAGCCCCTAGACAGCGACATGTTAAAGAGCCTGCATAATTAAGGGGCCATTTCAGCGGCAGTATGTTTTAGGAGTGAACCAGCGATGTCATCTGGTCCACCGGCCTTACTTGGATCAATATTCGACAAAGCCTCCATCACTTCAGTAACTGTAAGCATAACAGAGTCAAATTTCGTGCAATCATTGACGCCATAGGGTGACTCGTGACTGATGAGTGGAGAGTCGGGAGCTGGACTAAATACAGAATAGAAGAACTTGTTACGCAAGTTCGCTTTGTCGCGGCTATCCGTCACGAAGCTTCGACCATCGCTGAGAAAATTGAGGGACAGCTTATCCAATGTACGCGATTTAACATACGACCAGAACCTCTTAGAGTTTTCGAAGATGCTAGTTTTTAGTTTTTCTGCAAGATCTTTCTTCTTTTCCAAGATCATAGCTTTCATGGACCTTCGAAGGCCATTGTATTTAGCCTTGTTTGACGACGAATTAGTTTGCGCAAGCTTTTTCCTGGCGGTACGTGTCTTTCTTTTTTAACAAAGAAAGGAGCTCATTATCAATCCACGGTGGGTCGAGCACATTGCGAGGTTTACACTTCGGGACGTGATCATTAACAGCAGAAAAATAAAGATCGAACCAATTGGACAAAGAGGCATTGACATCGTTTGAAACAAAGCACATATCCCATGGGATGCACTCAAGTGCTTGTTTAAGACTACACCAGTCTGCTCGCTTAAAATTGTAAACAGAGCGCATAATTTTGGGCCTTTTTGGGATTTTAAGTTCAAGTTGGAAATTTATAACTTTGTGGTCTGTAGCGATTATGTTATCAAAACCATGGATAAGACGAAGCTTTGTAGGGATTGTTGTTAGGAAAAGGTCGAGTATGTTAGGCCCCCTTGTGGGAAAATCGATCGGCTGCCATAAGTAGTTGTCTGATAATTTTAGTAAAATAATTATGCATTGTGTCGCTTGAAGTAGCGGTTCCAGTAGACCAGTCGATGTTAGGTAGGTTGAAGTCACCGAGGATCATAACGCAAAGTTTTTTTTAATTCCTTGAGATAATTTAGGTTTGTGTCGGGAGGTCTGTAGAAGACAATAGCAAGGATTTTTCTTCTCTGGTTCGGGCGCAATTCGCACGTCAAGATTTCAGCTTTCCCTTCCAGGTCAAATCTACGGAGGCAGATTATATTGTTTCTCACTGCCAGGAATATACCAACACCGATTCGCGTCTCTCTGTCCCGTCTGTGGATGGTGAACTCAGAGGTTGGGAGAATTTCACTGTTCATGATGTGGGGTTTTAGCCACGACTCAACACAAAAAATCAGGTCTTTTCCCATAGCGAGGGCTTGAAACTCATCTATTTTGTTGACTATACTTCTTGAATTTAGGTACAGACCACTAATGTTTGTTGGCGGGCCAGGGTTGGAAGAAATGTCTCAAGAGAGTAACAGGAGGCCAACTAGATGTTTTCCATTTGAGCCTGTGAAGTTCCGAGTCGATCGGTGACAAAATAAACTTTGTCCAGAAATTGGCTTTTCGTTGTGAGTAGCCTTGGTAAAATTCCACAATTCAAAATAAAGATCCTTGGAATGCAATTTGTTGTAATGGTGTCCGACAGAAACTAGTAAAAGCTTGGTAATTATGAACAGGAAAACGCAGAAACAGGAATAATGGAAAGTTAAAACATCTAGAACTTGTTGTTGCTACATTTTCTTCTTTTTCAGGTTTTAGCAAAAAAACTATCGTGAAATCCAAATGAAACAGAAACAGAATTTACAACAGTCATTTTTATCATCCTAAAATTATTTTTGTTATATATTCTTATTTTTCAACCTTGATAAAAGGAATAATGAGAAATTCTTTTCTATCATCCAGGAGTTGTTGTGGTTATATATTTTCTTTTTAAGCCTCTCACATTATAACATTTTCGATGTTCATGTTTCAGTTTTTTAATACTTGTTGCAGCTCAATGAGCATATTGAGAAAACCTCAAAGCGCAACCTTTAGTGACAAATGAATCAAAAAATTGTTTCCAACCAAACAAAAAAGGTTAAGGAGAACTATATCTGTAATTTTTGAATAGCCAAATAAACTTACAGTTTCATTGGTGGATTGTAATTGTTTATGTTCTTATTAGATACATCTGGGCAGCACTCCTTTACCTATTGGGTACACTCCAAGTTTTAAGTTCATTACATCTGAGGTTAGCACATTATGTTCATGTTGATGTTAAATTTTGACCGAAATCCTGTGGATCATTATGCAAGCAACTAACCAGCTCCTATGAGACCTGGTACCTAATTGATTTTCAAAAGTACTACTGTTAACTGAATCAGTAAGGAAAGTAATGGTTGTTGATAGAAAAACAGTTAGTTTACTATAACATATTAACACGTTATGTTCATGTTAAGGTCTGACAGGCAAAGAGTTGAATTTGATAAAGAATACAATTATTTCTGGAAAAAAAAGTGCTCATTTCATGGTAAACTTCCTTTACGGAACACTTTCATCGGGACCTGCGGCACTTCAGTTAAAACATATTGGACCTACTCTCTACAGAACTCTCTTCAAGTATACGAATTGAAATACGTGTATCAACCATTCACATTAGTGTAAGTAGGTAGATCATATTCCCGCACTAGAAGCATGTACGCTTTGCGGACCTATTGTTTTCGATGTGCTAATGGCTCGTTTGAATTTGGCCCTTCTATGTTGTCCTCCCTGTCCTCCATCTTACCGCTTTGAGTTGCAATTTCGAATTGAATCGCCACGTATTCCGGAATATAATTAAAGTTCGAGTCATCGGAGAGGAAATTTTCGTCAGAACAGCAATAAATATCGGACATAATGACACGAAACTATCACCGAAATAGCCAGGTAAATTACTGATCACAAAGCCCACTTGTTTGCATGATAAGAACACATGGTGATATAGCGGCCAGACATTTTATCTACAGATTATAGAGCTTGATAAAAAATTCAAAAACGGTAAAATACCGCTAATGTTGCTAAAACATGTTCTAGAGTCATTATATTTAGATGTAAAATAATAAAAAAATAATTGTCATTGGGACTTTAAGGTGGCCACGAATAAGAAGAAGTACATGTACTGCTAAACATCTACACAGCCCGGCTCCGCGGCAGAAGTCGTTTCAAATTTTTTGTGAAAGAAAAAATGTTCTGCGGGAAATAAAAAGTTTCTTTCCAATGAATATTTATCTGCAAAGCTTTATATAACTTAGGACTGAGTTTAGCTCGTTATCATCACAGCCTGCAAATCCTGAACAACCTTACTTCAGCACTGAAGTATTCCTTTGGTAAAGTCAGACATTTCTTACTTTCTGATTGGTTTCTGTGCATTCCGATACCGGGCTTCCCAAGAAGACCTCAAACCTAGTTAAGTTATTTAGTTCTGTGTAAACAGCTTCTCTAATAACTGTGGTTTAGTTATCAAACCTCGGTAAGCGGTAACCTTGGTGAAACTCTTTCGTGAAAACATGGCATTAGACGACCAGGCCCCCCGTTATACATGCAGCAGCCTTCATAAGCACAAGAAAATTAAAAGAAACAATTTCCTTCATTCTTTTTCTTGCGCAAATGATTATTTCATAAGTGGGAACTGCAGTGAATGAACACGAGCATAAGTTCAATGATATGTTAAATAAGGACATGGTTGGTATAAGCAGGATAGTGCTCGCTGATTGCCTGAAAGTCTTTCGCTTATGTTTATGCTTATTCTTATGCCAACCAAGTCCTCAATAGACGGCATGAGCATAAAAAGAACACATCTATTTGATAATCTTATGCATATATGCTTATCCTTATGTCCGAGCGTCCCATCCAGCGCATAAGTTTTATATGCATATCCCTATGCTTACATCGCATGTAAATACCGAGCTTAATATTGCAACAGTATTCAGTTTTCGATAAACAAAACAGCTCCCTTTTGAACTTTCTTTCCACAAACCTTTACAGTAAAATCTGAAACGGTGATTGTCTTACCGTGCCTAACTCCTACTCAGACCATATTTTCTGTCTTTGAGGCCTAATTTAATTTCACATCATATTCCTCAAAACGTTCATTTACGAGTCCAACACTTCTTAAAACGATTCATACCCCAGTATGGAAATCAAACATCAATTTCTATTGACGACACATAAATTACATTGGTTAATCCAATTCACGAGTTGGCTCACAGAGCCTTTGATTCGGATTATTTTCTCTATACCTTTTAAGCATCCAAGCACCAAATCGTAGACAAAAAGAACCATACTGAATTTTCTTTGAAAGCTTTCTGATCTGAGATCAAATTTCACGCTAGCCCTGGGTTAACCCGGCTTCGAACAACCCTTCCAAATATGTTAAAGGGAAAGATGAAACAATAAAGCATGGTACAAGCGCAACTGCTGAAATGAGATGAAGTTGGCCATCCAACCGTGTTGAGGTCTATACTCCAAATATCTTTCAAGGTTACCATCCCTACCCGCACGCTATCACAAAGGAACCCAAACTTAAACTATCGCTGCGGGTTCGTTCAAGGGCAACAGGGAATATCTACACATCCGTGGCCTGTAAGTTTGCTCTCTTGGTGCTTCGACGGGAGCGCGATTCCCGCAGGTTTCGAGGCAGCAAGCGCTGCAAGCGTACGAGGGGTCTGTAAGGGTTTCGCTAGGGTTCTGCAAGGATTCTGCAAGGGTTCTGGCGCGAAAATGTCTCTTTTATGCGTGCCACATGGGTCAAACCTTCACCACGCTCGCGTCCCTCAACGGCTTGAATCTTTCGGGCTTCGCAACTCGTGCTTTAACGCCGATGAGAGCATGCAGGCAGGTTACGTTCAAACATCATGATATAATTGCAAAGCAGCTTTTTGAAAGTTCACTTTGTAAACGGCGGAACGTATAGGGGAAAATCTAAGTCAGAGTTTAGGATTAAGAAGGCTACAAGCCTTATGTTAAAAGAAATTAATTATGATAAAGGGAAAAAAAACATAATTTGGTTTTAAACAGTGACCGGGGCTTTACGAAACCTGCCCACAGTTACCTATTTTCAGGCCATTTCTTGATTGTCTGACCGTCTGAAATGTTTGGTCGATTTAAATTTAGCGAACGTCACGCACGAAAGTCCCGAATGAAGTCGCCTCACTCTGCGCGATGTTTTCTTAAGTTTTTGTAGCCTTTAATAACTATAAAGTATCAATAAGAATTCATAGAAACAATAACTCAAACTCCAAAAAGAAGTGGTTGGTTACTCATTTGTTACTCATTCCACTTTTATTGTTCTTCCGAAAATGAGACAGATTTGAAGTGAGTAGTCAGAATCAAAAGAGATCTCCATCATGCTCTGAGCTACCATATGTTTGCCAATTTCATGAGGAATCTAAGGAGGAAAGAATCGAAATGGCAATTGATCTCTTTATAGTTAGAAATTAAATCACAAAAAGTCACGATTCTGTTTGGCTGAAAAGGTGATTCAAGAGCCATTTGACTTCCACCAGAAAATTTCGGCTTCATCGTAATAAACAAACACTATGGACGAAATTCTTGAAAACATATAATGATTTTTAAGGAGCACAAAAAAAGGGAGGGAATCGTATTGGAGAACAAATCATTCTTAGTTATGCTCCATCCAATAGTACAGAAGATTATAATTTGTCTTTTCCCTTTGAAAAATTAAAGTTTTTACCAGTTCAATTTTTTAATACTAAGATGCTAAGACTACTTTCTCGTAGGTTACTTTTAAATAGCTTTTTATGGCTCGATCCGTTTGGCAGGGACTAAAGTTTATTTAGCTTTCCTTACCTCTGGGTATTTCACAAATGTAAGCTCTTTTGATCCAGTTTGGGAGATCATTAAACAGCCCTTTCTTTGTTGGTGGGTAATCCTTTGACATCACCGCTTTATTTCCATCACCAGAAGGCTCGCCATGGGTCGTTTGCCATTTCTCTATTGTCAGGGGGCTATCATTCACCCACTTCCAAACTCCACCCACTTTATTCAGGCCAATGTGCCATTCGTTAGGCTGCCCAATGCAACGCTTTTGAAGTTCATCATTGAGGAAGCTCCATTCGGCTTCGGTCTCAATGGAAACCAGGTCACCTCCCTCTCCTTGGCAGGTTTCTCGGTTGGCGGTCCATGTTCCGGGTGATTCCGCATCAGAAATAATGTAACAGGAACTTTGGAAGCAGGGATTGGGTCCCACTCCTATGAATAGAAAGTATGTTTTTTCAGTAAACATCGAGTTGAGATGGATGGGTTGTGTTTATTTTACACACCAAGCACAGCAGGAAACAGATATTTAACTCATTGCTTACATCGTCTAGTTGCATTTATGGCGTACAGTCGACATACTTAACTCTACTGACCCCTCAAGGGAACAAAACAAATGGTCAAGTTATTAAGTGAATCAAATTTGGAAATGAAATGGTGCGTTGTTGACGTGTTTCTTTCTTGGCCAAACGGTGAGCGTTTAAGCACGTTGGTTGCAGGAATGATTAACTGGAGTAACCGAGAAAATATTTTCGTAGTTGAAAGGATTTGCAATAGATATAATTATAAGGTCCTTGAAAATCAGCAGTTTTATTCTAACTTGAGATATTTGAGGTGTGGGATATCTAAGAGTATCAATCATTATAAACAGGGACCAGTAATGAGACGAGAATCATTTTTAATTACTCCGGCTACTGGTTTGCGGTTAATGAACCAAAAAACATAAGTAAATGTAGGGGTAAATCAATTTGATTTTAACTGACACATGCAGAACAAACGCAAGATGACTTTTAGTTATCTGTTGTAGGAACCCGTTGTTATATGTTGTTAGGAACCCGTTGTAATTTGATTTTTTTTCCAGTGGATGCCCTGTAAAAAGTTTTGTTATTCCTTACACATGATTACTACTCAGCGAGAAGAAGCGAATTACAACTCAGAAAAGATCTCATAATGTCTGGTGACTACGTATTTTTTTCCTCATTATTGACTGCTTACCATGAGCAATGTCTTGAAAACAAAACAATACCAATCCCAAGGTAGCCGTGAAGAAAACGTTCGCCATGCCTTCTATCAGAGCTTGTGCAATAAAATATGTCTTAGAAATATTTCTGCTTCTTACGACGTACGTGTATGTGGACTTCAAAGCTTGTGTTGTAGACTTGAAAACGTTCCTCTGCGTCTAACGATATATGCATGTGTAGTCACATGCATAATTTAACGAATTTTAACTTATTCAAACGAAGCGTGGGGTCGTGTGAAAAGACCTTACTAGGTCAACCTGTCGCAAAGAAGCTAGAAATTATATTCAGGGCATAGATATGCATAATCAACTGTGGTAAACTGTTGTGCCGTAAAAGATACAGACCTGTCGATGATTTTTAGTCTCGCTTTTCACATTGTCCCTCAAGACAATTTCACACTTGATTAAAAAGCGCAATATAAAAAGCTCGAATTTATTTGGTCGATGTTAAACTCCTCTTTTGCGGCCATCCAAACCGACCAGGCACAGTTTGAGTTAAACCGAACCTCTTGTGCTAAAAATTGACCCCACAAGTATTTCAGGGCACCTGACGAAGATGACTGTGAAGTCCACTAATACATATTAGTATTTTGTCTCATAATTGACGATATCATTCATTTCTTTGGACACTAACTTTGTGCTCCTACTTATAGTACCCGTTAAAAAAGGATCATTTCTGTTATTCTGCTCTGAAAAAAGTTTTGACTGGTAAACGTAAATCAGCCCTGCTCAAGTTTTTTTAGTTAAGTCCGAGTTGATGGAATTTGTCAATTTACATTTTTTTTTCTATTTTATGCGGTTTCATAAGATGCAAACGGTAGCACAAAATTAAACTTCTCTCAGTTATCACTATAGAATGCTTAGTTAGTCTTGCATTATTTTGCTCTCCACTACTTGTGAGTGTGTTTATATAGAGTTAGCCTGTACCATGCTCTTAGGTTAGACGACCACCAGCAAGCGCTCGAAACAGGTTCAAATATCGACACACTAAAATCAATGCTGCTTGACTTAATGCTATATATCTGGAGTCGTAACTTCTCGAGGTCAAATCGTTCGTGTCGCTCAAATAATTTTTATTTTTGTCAGTTTTGTGTAGAAAAGCCTGCTTCAACACATTAGCGACTTACATATAACCTTACAAAGTCTTGTGAGCAGAAATACAACATCTTAAGAGGGGAGGTAAAGTAGACTGACACACTTCAAGAATGATGAACGTGAATCGTTGGAATACTTAGTGTACTATGACTTCTCAAAAGGCTATCATCTATTGCAATGATAAATACTTAGAAAATAGAAATGGAACACCGTGTTATGGACGTTTGTTTAAATGTCTACTTAAGCTTCAAACACAGAATATGATGTTTGACAATTGAACGACCGACCATGTAGAGAAGCCTCTTAGGAACCTCCATTATTTCATGCCTCAAAGGGAAATATAAAGACGGGATTGTCAATTAGAGATGAGTTAAAGAAAAAGAGTCCTCGTGCAATTATTTTATATGCTAACTCCAGTAATCGTGGAGGCCTGTCAATACATTTATATAATGCTTTAATATAAAAATAATTGCTGTCTCAACTTTTTCCTATGTAGTAAAAATCATAGTTTGAACAATTTCAAGTACCTTACTATAACCATTGTTATAGCAGACAATAGAATGAATGCAGTGTATAGGGACTTTCCCCGAGGACTTGGGCGTACTCTTCGACAGACTTATGACAAGGTTATAAAACGGCACTTAAAACAACACTGGTTAGCTAAGAAATTACAGGATCCTCTGCTGAAGTCTCCGAAAATCTCTGTTCAACAGCGTAACTTCACCATAATTTTAAACATATCTTTTAGTGGGAGTTTTTTCCACGGTAAAAATATAAGCCAGGGACATACTTGCATTGTTTAAGCCAGTGGCTTTGTGCTAACTGATACTAGTGACACTTATACAATAATAGAGGACTATCCAAAGACTCGGGCGAAATTTTCGATCGCTATCGCATCACGCAAAATAGACCAAGGCCGGAAAGATCATAGCTAGTGTAACTGGCGTTTTTAACATGTGGTTTATTATAAAGAAGGCAGTTGTAATGAACGTTCCTTTAGCTCTCGCTGCTTCATTGCTCCAACTCTAATCGGAGATTGGAGCTTGGCAATGAACAATAATGCAGGGAATTCCACGTTATCTTTCATGCGAAAGATCGATATGCCCTCAACACAATAAAGCAATTCGTGGGATATTTCTGTCCTGATGCGCGCTTGTCAATCAACTGGTTCTTCAGCTAGAACATTTCAACGCCTACGTTACATTTTACGTGGTCTACAATAGGATTTAGTGACTTCTTTTAGGGACTATATCTTTCTGAAGTGAGAAAAAAATATTAAATAGTACATCTAAAAGGTCAGTCACAGACATCATAAGACTATGTAGGTAACAAATCATTTTTAGTGGGACATGTACCTTTGCTCGGCGAATAATTCTAAAAACCCACGCACTTATGCATTACTCAGAGTACTCAAACGCCCACCCAAGAATCTATCCCGTCTTGGTATAAAGAAGGAGTTAGCTTATTCGTCCGGTAGTCATATTCTGGATTTAGCGAGATCAAAAAGGAGCATTCCAAAGCAGGTTGATGTCCCAACGCAAAATGTGGCGTTGGATCGTTTTAGTGATGCTTATCATTGTCTTTGTTCAGGGAATAGCACAAGGTTAAAGATGGTGTTTTCCTGTTTAATTCCTATTCACAAATTGCATCTGATCAATTTAAAGAGAATTTTCTCAGATAATTTTTTGCTACTAATTCACCAAGATAACCCTTCGGAATGGAGTGATCATTTAGTCTCCCCCAACTCTAAACAACTGACCTGATTTTTGTCGTCTGTTACAATTTCAAATTTTACTGGAAAGTTGAAAAAACAATACCTGACCAAGGCTTTTGTCTTCCCAAAGTTTGTCACCACTGTTATCTTTCATTTTTCAACAGGAAAGAAACCCAAAGGACGCAAAAAGAAAAATGACAGCAGTGGAGGTAAAACAGATCTAGATTAACATATATGCTGATGTGATTCAACTGATTTCCTTAACTCATTTGTTTCGTCCAGACAGCCTTAACGTCGTGCTAGAAGTGTTTTCTGGCGTACGCGACCCAAGCTGGACGGTCCAACAGGGTAACTCACATTACCAAGATATCATAGCTTCATTAGACGATGCCACAACGTACCAGCCAGACGAAGCCCCCTCAAAACTCGGATACCAGGGATTTGTGGTACAAGAAACAAAACAAGGACAGAAAAGATCGCCAAAGTTAGTGGTTGGTTCTGAGACAGAGAGCTTACAACTGAAGTTACTTCAGAGCAGCCCAGAAGGCAAGTTATCGTCCAATGTGCGAAACATCGTGGAAATGGAAATCCGAAATGGAAATGTATCTGCGGTGAGAAGGAGAAGGAAACGATATGCTCCGTGGTACAACCCGAGTTATTGGAACGGACCAGCTCATGTGCGGGATAACAACTGCTACAACTATGCAAGCACAATCCGGAATAACACCTTTGCACAACCTGGCTTTGGAGCGGGACAGCCATACCCTTTTAGATTTACTGCCCAAGACATGAAACGAGCTACAGAGGCTGATGGCTGTGTTACCCAGGTGACCAAGAAACACATGTGCGCCCCAATGGGACCTGAACACCTGATTGCACTGTTTGTCTACATTGGTGAGTACAGGTGCATCGTTGGATAACCAAATTTGGCCTTTAAAAATATATTTATATTTAGCTTATACTCTTATAAAGGAAGGCAGCCTACCATACTATTACAGTACTATTTTTACTATTCTACTTTACCTATCTTGTTTTGGAATTCAAAAAATCGAAAATGACCAAGACACAAGGAGAATACGGGTACCGTACATCACACATTTTCGTAGAGATCACAGGCAATATCGTACTTCACGCCTACGTATTTCTTAAAAATTTCAGCTCAGTTTTGTTCTTTCTTTTTTCACAGGCAATCCAAATTCTTTTTTCGATCGTGATTTTCACTTTTACCGACTGGATAATAACGGATACTGGTCACACAAAGCTGGACAAACTCCTGCCACAAATTTAGATGGAGCAGGAAACTATATCCGTGACCCACGAAAAGCTGTAAACGGCTACTTTGATTATAAGTTTGTCTGCTTCATGACTGTGGACAGAAACAACGTAACTATACAGGGATATACTGAATGATATCCGATTGTTTCTCTCTCGTAACTAGTTGGCCTATATATGTTACAAAGGTTGCTTTCATGTAAAAGCTACAAACTCTCTCACACGTATAATAAATTGATTGCATCAGGAAAAAAAAACATTTTGCATTTTCTCTTTGTTGTCTTATAACGAAACTTCACTTCAGAAGGCCAATTTAATCATGCAGTGGTACAAGAGAAACCAGTCTCATCCCTTACGGATTACGAAGTGGAAATTCCCGGCGTGAAGTTAAGC
This sequence comes from Stylophora pistillata, assembly GCF_964205215.1. Lineage (NCBI taxonomy): Eukaryota > Metazoa > Cnidaria > Anthozoa > Scleractinia > Pocilloporidae > Stylophora > Stylophora pistillata. The sequence goes on from NC_142532.1 coordinate 9,297,782, forward strand.
CGGATTGAGAAATTACAGTTTTCGCTCATTTCTTGTGTGCTGTAAGTCAGTTGTGTGCTTATACCAAAACCACGATCCGTTTGATCAGATCTCTTTATTTTCCCATGGCTTTAAATCCGCCTTCACGGTGCACAATGACAATCTCTCAAAATGGCGGCCAAGCTTAAAGATTAATGAATTAGAATATATGAAAATGAAAATGAATTAGAATATATTTTTCGCTTTTTGCAAAAAGCGAAAAATCGACCAGCTTCAAACCTTCAAAACGGTATGTGTGGCATCATGTCAAACTACATGCTGGCACAAAGTTTGGTCCTTATACTAAAATAATATGTAATAAAAAATTTGGGTAATTCAGAAACGTGCCGGCAAAACATAAAGCTTGGCGACACACTGTGGCCAGAGGTCACGAATTTGCATGATGCAAATCAGTTGTAGAAATCGTACCGCCTAACGGTTCTAGTGTAGGAAGGGCTCTTTTGACGGCTTCAACATAGAATGTACAAGAATGATGACCAGTATTTAATAGCGTTTGATTCTTTTCAAGCCAATGAGGTTTTTGTTTTCTTTCTCGATACTGTCTTGAGGAAAAGCAAAATGTTTCAGTTGCGTGACAATTGTCACGTTGGATCAAGGTGAAGTTGCCGAGTAAAGCGGACACGATCCTTTATTTCGTCAAAACTCCATTCTAAAGCATCCAGTCCTATGTATCTCGTTTTAAATTATATGTATAAACTCTTTAATGAGTCTTTATCGAACAACATCTCGCCGGCCTGATCCTGTTTGACTTCAGGCTGACTGCCAAGTGCGGTTCGAAGGGGACTTTTTCATTTCCGGTTTGCGCCTTTAACACGGGGACCGCGGAGCTATAAGGTTGAGTGGGCTGTAGTCCCACCAAGAACAATTTATTATTATTATTTATTTTAATCTTTGTAATTAAAAAAAGTAGACAAATTTTTCCTAGGACTGAACCCCTTTTCCGGTGATTTCAGAAGCTCTAGATTTCAAAAATTGCAGGGGGGAGCATATCCTGAGCATATCCTGTTAAACTGCGCTGCATGAGCAGCATTTAACAAGGTCTTCGAGCAGAGCGATATAAGATGTCTTTTTTCTCTGATCAACCCCAGGTTACATTTTAATGTAACTGCTCAAAAATAGACTCCTTAGCATTTGACAAATTAAACCCTTCTTCCATAGCAACCAGATCCTCCTCAGTTACAGCTTGTGCGCAGAGGGCTGTCTGCTGTTTCACTTTTGGTGCCATTCTGGAAAAAATGAAGCTACTTGTTGAGTCGCCAAAAACTCGGACACACTGAACAAGCGCTTCCCTTTCGAACCCTTTGCTCTTCTCATTTCTGTTGCAAACATTTCCGCTTCGACCTTTTTGCCACTTCCTTGTTTGATAGTAAATCTAACAGTCAGATATTCTCGTTGCTTTTCGTTAAACCGGTAAGCTTTCTTAACTTGTTTGAAAGCGAAGCCTTCAATCTTACGAGGATAGGTTTCAGGAGGTAGAGGAATAGTTGGCACGGAACTTGAACCTTCCTCGAGCCTTGCGGCATATTTAACCTTCGCTTTATCAAGAAATGTCTCCCTTTCAACCGTCTTTGTGCATGTCCCGAACGCGAGATGCTTTTCCAGAGAAGAATGCCTTTGGAAACTACGCGTGCCGCCCTCTTTTGGACATGGAAACACTTGAACATCGCCTTTCGCTTCACGGCCAGTAGGCTTCACTTAGTAGGCTCGTTAAGTTTTCTCCTTGGGGCGATCTCTTTAAATTCGCCGAGGGAATATTTTGGTAATGGCGTTCTGTGGAAAATAATAACATGAAAGATGATTAACGACAAAATCAAACAAACCTAGAAATTGTCCAGAGCGAGATTTGGTGCGTTTCCCACAGCGAAAATAGCATAAGGTGCAGCTTGTGCACTGCTACCTAAATGAAGTAAAAGTTTCTTTTTCCAGTATAGCGTTCGAAATAAAAAAACTTGAAATAAATTTTTATAACAAAAACTGGCGCCAGGTTTGATGTTTTCAAGTGATGTTGATTTCAAGCTTTCCCTCGCTGAATTTTTCAGTCTCAAAACTAAAGAGAGATCATGCTACATTATAGCTAGAAACTGGAAAGAGAATATAACGTAAACTTTACCATTTGTTCCTTCCAAAGAGATGCATTTGCCGGGGTCTTTATCAAATGTCTACCACACCCTCATTCCACTAGGATAAAATCTGAAGTTGTTCAGTAAACTGATGTCATTAATCTCCTTTTGCGTGGGGGAACAGTTTCGCGTTCCCCTAGACTGTCTAACACTAGTCACTACACGAATCCCAGAACTTGCAACACAAGCCTCCCCCCCCCCCCAAAAAAAAAAAGAGAGGCAAAGCTACAGAATGACATCGTTTTCTTTTTATGCCCTGTGAAAAACCTCTCACGTGTTTACCTTAAAGAAAAAGACCGTGATTACAGCATAGAGAATTATCGCCCAGACTGCAACACGGTATAATTGTTACCGTGACATAAGTCCTTTTTACCAATTTTTGTGACAGAAATGTGGCCCTTTTTCCGAAAAAGATAAGAGTAAATAGCATAAAAAATAGTTGGGCTGTTATCTTAGGTGAAAAACTACACAGCAGAAGCGTGCGGTGTTGCGTGACTTCGTTTACTCGCACAACATTTTTCAAGATATGCAAGATATTTCGAAAGAAATATTATCGCAGTTGCATAAAACGTAGCTATTCAACTAAGAATAATGTTGATAATAAACACCTAGTCAACAAAAATGGTGAAATATACAGCGGCCCTTATCTATAGCTAGGTGTAGGTCAGTAGTGCTGTTGAAATAGCGAGTCAACAATAACAGTCTTCTGCAATTCAAATTAACAGAAAATTTCGTATCTACACATCAATTTACAGCCCTCTTCAGCAATGTCTATGGACTTTTTATTGTATAATTTCATATCACTTCCATATCAAATAATTATTTTAACCATCTTTGACTATCTTGTTTACTTCGTAGCTCTCAAGGACGATTTCTAGAACTGATTTGTATCATGCAAATTCATGACCGTGGCTACATTGCGTCGTAAACTCTTGTATTTTGCCGGCACTTTTCTGAATTACCCAAATTTTTTATTTCATATTATTTTAGTATAAGGACCAAACTTTGTGCCAGCATGCATTTTGACATGATTTCTCACATACCAAGACGCGTTTTGAAGACTTGAAGTTGCTCGAATTTTCTCTTTTTGCAACAAGTGTTTGAGAGTACTTTGTTAAAAAATCTTGTAATTTTTAAAATTAAACCAAAGCTCCTAAAAGTGCCATAAATAAAAATCAAATGAATTATATTTTCAAGTAAAAACATCCCCGATTTCTTACGAAACATCCTCCTTCAGTACTAGCACACTAAAGTTTCTCAATTTTACTGTATTTTTTACATAATTAATTAGGTAAAAACCCGAATTTTCGTTTTTCCCCATTTTCTCGGAAACATTTGATTTTTCAGACTTCGAAATATTTTTTTCTAATAAATCTCCCTAAAAGGGTTTTCCAGTAAAATTATCAGAATTTTCGAATTTTCAGCTTGGCCAGCGATTCTCGATATTTACAGTCATGGGCTCTTAAGAAATGTCCAAATTGTTGGTCCTCTGCATTAAATAGATTGTTTGCCAATTTCATATTTTACATGTGGAATAACAAATTGGCTCCCCCTTGGGAAGATCTACTGCCAGATTTTAAAGTAAATAAAGATGCAAGGTTGTCAGGAACATTATATTTGATGACATCAAACACGAACAGCAGTAAACAGCTGTTGTAGAAGTATGACATGGGAAGCCAGTGAAGACTTTGAGGATCATCTTGTTCGTGAATTAGTCTAGCTGCTCTTTCATGTATAGGATTCAAGGAGAAGCTTGTTTTGGGTTGATTTTATGTGTTTGATATCGCCAACACAGAAATTCATACTTGGAAAGTGTGCAAAAATAACAAAGAATGAGGTAAGTCAAGATTTGATGAGATTTTGAAGCTATAAACCTTTAGTTGAAACTATTTTGTAGCGCTGGCGTTTTGTTACTTCCAGAGCTAGGGTTCAATATTTTTTGGTTTGGGGCAACAAAGGCTTGACAAAGAAACTTGAAGAAAAGACTGTTGATTTCTGTTCTTTGTATGTTGTTTTGTTTGGTTTCTGTTACAATGTGTATTACGTTACGCGTGACGCTTACGTCATGACCTCGCTTTTGTATGATGCACGATCCTCGCAGTAGATAGCGCTATTTAAACAATAGCGAAAATCAGACCAGGCCTGTACGGGATTCGAACCACTAGTGCAGCGCTCTTACCAATTGAGCTAACAAGCCAACTGGGAGCAGGCCGTTAAGTTGATTCGTAATAAACCCGTGAAAGTGATACATCAGATACAATGAAATATATGAAGTTCATATATTTTGAACTGCGGTATTAGATACGTATGATGCACGTACAGTCCTGATTTTTTTCAGATCTGATTTTCGCTATTGCTTAAATAGCGCTATCTACTGCGAGGATCGTGCATCATACGTATTTAATACCGCAGTTCAAAGTATATGAACTTCATATATTTCATTGTATCTGATGTATCACTTTCACGGGTTTATTACGAATCAACTTAACGGCCTGCTCCCAGTTGGCTTGTTAGCTCAATTGGTAAGAGCGCTGCACTAGTATCGCAGAGGTCAGTGGTTCGAATCCCGTACAGGCCTGATTTTTTTCAGGTCTGATTTTCGCTATTGCTTAAATAGCGCTATCTACTGCGAGGATCGTGCATCATACGTATCTAATACCGCAGTTCAAAATATATGAACTTCATATATTTTATTGTATCTGAAAGTTATCTTCGTTAATCGGCAATCTTAAAAACCGCGTGTGGAGTCACTAAAGCTCTCTTCTCATCAACAATATCCCTCCAATATTGTTACATGGTGGCAGCCGTACCGAGTTTAAACGTTCAACAGTGACTACTGCTGTCGTCGTTTTCTCATCGAATCCTCAAGAACCTCGCTCTCCTACGAACATTGTTTACTGCCTCACTCAAGCAGTGTCTCGATTTCTCATCGTGTACTCTCTGGAAACTGCCGATACTATTCCCACCTGTGTGAAACTCCCTGCAGTTCGTACACCTCCGTCTCCTGAAATGATTAGGTAAATTAAAATGTCTAGCGACTGGTTTCGATGTGTCCTTGTCATTCTTTTCCACGTCTCGAAAGTGTTCTCGGAGTCAGTCACCTAGTCTTCTGCCTGTTTCGCCGATGTATATCTTTTTGCAATAAGTGCAAGTTATTCAATAGATTACATTGGCGGAGGTGCACGTGAAGTGATCGGTGATCTTAATGGATCGTTTAGGTCCCGATATTTTATAAGTGTTGTGAATGAAAGGACACGTTTTACATTGTGCACGAGCGCATTTAAAAGTGCCTGTTTGGTCATTAGTTTGAAAAGAACTTCTGACCAAAAAATTGCCTATGTTTTTGTCGCGTTTGAATGAAACGAGAGGAGGCTGCGAAAAGATAATGCTTGTCTCTGGATCGTTTTGAAGTAATTTAAAGTTTTTAAGAATGATGGATTTAACTGAGTGGTTGTGAGGGTGAAACGTGAGAGTGAATGGAATGCGGTCGGAATCTTCGTTATGCGACGTTTGTAGTGCTGAATGTCGATCAATAAGTTGGGCGCGCTGGTAACTCGCTTGAACGACAGAAACAGGGTAACCACGTTTATCGAAAAACTGGCACATTGACTCTCATTCTAAGCAACATATGGCAATCTGCGGTCTTTCCTTACACTTAGGTGGCACGGAAAGCAGTAAAACTCTTGAACAAAAGCTCATCTTTCAAACCGGCAGTCTAAATCCCACAGGGATCAACGAACGCTTTTCATTCCACTAATTTATTCGTGTTTTTCTCGTTGCCATGTTCTCACCAATAACGTAGCTCCATTTTCTGCCTTTAAAACCACACACAACCCACAATTCCTCTATTCGCTCCGGCGAAGGGCTAACGCTCGAAACTTCAGCTTTTGTAATCGTTACGGTTTCAACTTTACCATTTCAACGTTACCATTTCAACTTTGTTGATATATCCAAATTATACTGTTCAGAAGATTGAGCTCGTCTGCCGCAGGGTTCAAACCCCTAAAAAAAATACAATAATTATTTGTGTTGGCGCATGTTAAGGAGGAACTTCGGCTTATACGCATAAAGATTCATCTCCCTTACTTTGGCACGTTTTTTTTGTTGTCGCCCCGTGTCTTGCCAGATTCCGAAAATGAGTAGCAGGAATTTAATGAATGTTTTTTCGGTCTCTATCTAAGAAACGCCAGTGAATTCAAAAAGTAGCAATACCTTTTTCCTTGATCTTAATAATATACAATATCGATGCATAAACAGACAAATTTTATTGCTTTTATTTCTCTATTGTTAAAACATAACTTGAACAGAGTTGCTCCTTTAGTGAAAGGTGAATTGTTTAAAATACCACTAGGTTCTTTAAGATCTTCGCTAGATTTTCTGGAAATTTGCACAAACATTTATACCCTGAAAACGTAAGCATGAACTGCAATCCAAATTTCGAGCCTTACCAGAGGTTTTGCTTTTTAATGCTCTTGAGGGACCTTGAAAAAATTATGCACACATTTTTCACCAGGTAAATGCCGGAAAAGAATGGAAACTTCTAAAACTACCACAATAAACGTACTCTGATAAGGAAAGAGGATCGTTCTACTTATCATACATACGAGGGCGTTAATTATATGGAAAAGGACACTGGTAGCTTACTTCTCAGCGATTTAGTCTTACCAAGTCAAAAGAAGTTTTAACACTTGCAAAGCATTTGGTAACTCCTACGGCCATTTGTCAACTGTAGCTTTTCATCTTTTCGGTAACATTTAAAAATGACGGAGAAGCTATGTGTGTTCAGTTGTCTACCTGTGGTAAGAGGTTTCAAATTCCACAACTCTCTTCTACAATTTTAATCATTGGAAGCTCTCTCCTTTATTCAAATCTTGAGTAAAACCTAGCGTTTGATAGTATTCACAGTAAACCAAATCCTTTCGCTTTGAGAAAAATCGCATGGCAATTTTGTAAACAAGGAACGAGGTGGACGGTAATTCTAAGTTGTTCGATGAAACAATAGACCAAAAGGAAAGAAGAGTCGACTGATACATCAAACTTTACACCTAAAACATAACCTGAATTGATACTTGAATTAGAGGCAGCTTTGCCCACTGTGATTAAGTACAAAAGGTTCATCTCTTATCTTCTTCACCTCTTATACAAAGTAAGTCAGAAGAATCCTGCCAGAACGATGCCGTAAAATTACGCATAGCTTCTATGAGATGTTATGTCTGCTTCAAATGAAAACTGCTTTTATTACATTATCCAACTAAAGGACAGATTGGCATTCGTATACGAAAATGATTTAAGTATCTACAAAAATCTTCAGCTTAACGGATCGTAACCAAAAAGCTAGATCAAGGCAGAAATTCGATGCATCAAAGCATAAAAATTCATGTGCACGCTCGAGTGCCTCAAGGATCTTTTTTATTCGAAAAAGTCAAAATCATTCGTCAGTTCAGGGTGGATTATAATTAACTCCGATTTTAAATTTCTCCAGGATATGTAAATAAATGCTACCACGCTTTCGTGAATACTGAAAAACAAGACAAGAGCGCCATTTTTTGATGAAAATGAATGAAGAACTATCTTGTCCATATGCGCCTCACTTTACAGCTAACAGATCAAACAGTGTTAAAAAAGTACTAAAAATTAATCACGAGAGAATGTCACAAACAGAGACAAGATTTAAACAAGATTAAGAAAGAAGTCACTTCTATTTACCTTATTTATTTATTATGAAAATTAGGCAACGAAGAGCAAGTGAGTAAGAGAAGAAAGCAAGATACGATATCAAATTAAAGTTTGAACAATATCCTTCAGAAATCATCAAAGGAGTCGCGTCAATTTTACAAAGTCCAATCCCCTCACAACAAGGAGCATGAATTGCGAAAGGTGCGATGTACGATAATGTTTAGATATACCTATTTATAGGGAGAAGTTTAGATGCAAATTATTTTTACCTTTCTCGAGTCTGTTAAAAAACCGTACAACTAGCAGTTATTCCTGGAATTAGCTTCAGAACGTTATCTTTTGACAAAATTATGTCAAATTATCAAGATCTGGAAGAAAGTTCCCTATTGTTTTACTAGCCTAAGTGAAGCATTCATAATCAAATCAAACATGATATTCTAACCAGTTTGTGAATAAAAAGAGTATTAAGTAGATTAAATAACGTCAAACTTTAGATCTGTTCTTTAAAATCAGTCCAAAAAAGAAATGAAACCAGTAGGGCGACTCATTTACATAACCTGCTTGGGAGTAAACGAACCATGAAGTAACATACTGAGTAACAGGTTGACTCTGTGGAGAAACACTTTATTCGGCTTATGCCAAATATTCATTATGTCACTTGTGAGCAGAAAACTGTCTGGTATATGGACATATATAGATAATCATTTAATTCTTAAGACCAAAGGTCTGGGTTCACGTTGGACGCAAGTCAAACAAGAAGACCATGGGGCGATACACCCCAACAGTTTTGGCGCTTTTCACATTCCTTTCTTTTCTAGGAACAGCTACAGGTATCCAGAAGTGAAACTCCTCAAAGTCTATCAAAGTTAGCAGGGTTGAGGGTTGCTAAATTGGGTTCATAGGGAAAATTATGTTACATGGCACTAAATTTAAGCAGTGGTTTCAAGTAAAAACCTTGAAACTTTCCCCAGAAGGATTTGCATTATACGAAGATGCAATTGCCTCACCTCAGTATTCAGTGTTCACCCTGGTAAATAATGCCCGTTTGTTTCATTTCATCAGGTCAGGATGCAACGGAGGGCACTGTCGATGGAAATGGTCCTGAAAGTAGCATACCTCCAGGTATCTCGTTAGTCAACTAAGACCTCAGTAGATACATTTATGGGAGACCTATGGCCTATACGATTTCTCTTTGTTTTAGGTGAAGACGGTTTCATCATAACTTTGGAAGTACTCTCCGGCGTTCCTGACCCACAATGGACGATTCAACAGAATGACCCAAGGTTCAGCGAAGTGCAAAATCTTTACAGAGATGCGGAAAAACACAAACCAGAGGAGGCACCAGCGAAGCTCGGATACGAGGGATTCGTAGTACAGGAGGTGAGGAAGGGTCAATACCAGCCATTGGTATTGATTGTGGGTCCTCAAACAAAGCAGTTACAGCTGCTCTTACTCCAGACCAGCCCTCCGAACAAGATTTCGACGAGTCTCAACCACATCGTCAAAGAAGAAATTCGGAGTGGAAATGTCAAAGCCGTAAAAAGAAGTAGAGTAAAACGTTACGCACCCACGTATAATCCCGGAAGATGGAACGATAATGTACACGTGCTGTTAAACAACTGCTACAACTACGCAAGCACAAATAGGACTGACACCTTTGCACAGCCCGGAAGAGCAACAAACACACCGCTTCCGTGGTCATTTACTGGGGCTGACGCACGGAGATCAGCAGAGTCCGATGGGTGTGTTTTCGTAACAGCCAAAACAAACATGTCCGCTCCTTCTGGCGATGAACACCTTGTGGCACTAGTTGTTTCCACAAGTAAGTAACTACAACATTACTGAACATTAACAAGAACCATAATAAACGCTGCAAGATACTCAACACGAGGTTCATTTCAGTTGTAATGCGTAAAACACTTATAACTTGATAGCAGCGTAAATATTTGCTCGAGGACGAACTTTGGCGTTTAATACTTTTAGACTTTTTTCGAACAATATTGTTGCAAAACCTAATGCAGGAAACCCTAATGCATGAGATTTGTTTCAAAAGTATATATTTTTTAAGGTCACGAGTATAATCTGTTCATATTTACATTCACAGCGATTGTAAACGATTACCACTGGTACCGGTTGGACAGTAATGGATACTGGTCTCACAAACCAGGCCGAACCCCTGCCACTGACCTTGACGGCAATGGAAACAAGATCCGTGATCCAAGAAACGCTGCTAATGGTTTCATACCCTATGAATTTGTTTGTTTCATGAAAATTAACAGGAACACTCTAAAAATCGCTTGAGTTTAAAACGTATCAGCCAATAGATTTGATCAAATCACACAGGTGTAATTCAAACTTAAAATTTTAACGATTAACCCTGAAAAGAAGTAAATAAAATGACTGTTTGAAAACGCGAAAACTCCTTTGTCAATTCAATGTTGTCTGTCACCGCTTATTCTTTGTCAGCTCATCACTGTTTATTTGGGTGTTTAAGAAAACTGGAAAAGTCGCTACGAAAACAATTTTGATTTATTACTTGCTCGTTATAATTTTGACAAGGGATCGTAAGCTCAAAAATGTTCTCCAGCCTCTCTAGTTTTTCGCCGCCCGCAACCAAGCCATGTGAATACTATCAAATTTTCCTCTTGTAATTAAAATTTGCGAAACTGGAGATTTCTTGAGGATATCTTTACTTTATGGTCGTAAATTTTTGCCACTTTTGTAACGTTCTGTCCATAAACAATTCAAACAACTAGAGATTTTAAGCTGCCCTATCTTCTTGAAATTATCTCTACTGAGCACAGGCAGCCCAAGCTCACTACGAGAAAAGCGGACGTGACTCTTACCGTGTTGCGTAACGTTTTATATTTATAAAGGTTTGTATGGGATGTTATCGGTTTGCCTTAAAAGAGAGAAAAAAATGTCTTGTTTTGAAATAAAATGGGCTCACCTTATTGCCTTGTTGTCTTCTCTGTTGATTCCGAGCGTCTCAGGCCATTTTGAAGCGTTTTCGGCGAGTTAGCGCTATGTTGGTGTTCAATAAGGTGAGCCCATTTTATTTCAAAACAAGACATTTTTTCTCTCTTTTAAGGCAAACCGATAACATCCCATACAAACCTTTATAAATATAAAACGTTACGCAACACGGTAAGAGTCACGTCCGCTTTTCTCGTAGTGAGCTTGGGCTGCCTGTGTACTGAGCACCTTTTCATCACGATGACCATGGGTTGGCACCTCTTTACAACTATCCAAGGTATTAAGTTGATCACCTCAGTGAAAGCTTACAATAAAAACATCCCACGGGATCAGCTTTCCAAACTGCATAAGAATGTGATTTGCGTCGGATTTGCTTTAAAATGAAATGAAAGATTCACTAGGGGCACAAGAAGATTTCATCTCTTACCTTTACACGAATTAGAGCCATAAACCTATATAAGAAATCGGAAAGTCGAAATCATCTTCATTGCTTTTGAAACTCAGTCCAATCTCTTTTGTCAAATTGTACATACGCCAATAAAAATCTTTTCTAGAGAAGAAAAGGCCAAATGTAAACTAAAGAAGCAAACTAACGTTGAAAACACCGACGCATCTGGTACATTTTAAAACTACTACCTCGAGGTATTTGGTCGACGTAAATAACTGAACACAAAGGTTTCCCACAGCAAGAAGTAAACGCGGATTCTTACTATTCCTTATTTCTTCGAGACGATTATCTGTTGTTTAAGCAACAAAGAACAAATCTACCCAATTCAAGAGAAAAAAAAATCTCCTTCAAACATTTTGTCTTTTTCCTTTCGTAAATACTGAGCTCTTTTCGTAGCATTTAAAGACAATGAAACATAACCAGCCTGATGATATTGGCAGAAGGGCTCGTAAATGATTCTTAGATATTTTTTAAAAGACTTGATGCTTTGACTGAGGATTTCAAAAAAAATCAGTGGAGAAACCAAATGAAAAAAATAGATAATAGATGAAAACAAAGATATGCTACATCAGAGCATAAATATATCTGCCTTGACTCCGACTTGTGGCTAATTTTGCGCGTTCGAGTAACTCTCAGGATTTTTCTTTCCAAGAAAATAGAAATCATTGGTCATTTAAGGCAAAAGGTAATACAACTTCTCCCTTTTAGGACTTCGGTTATCATTTAAATTGACGTCTATTATACCTTGCTTTCAAAACAAAACAGTACAAGACAAAAACAATTATTTTCTGACGTGAATGGATTCACGACCCTGCTCTTCATCAGTCTTTCACTCAGCTGCTTATTGGGTTATTGACGGCGAAATAGCCTTTGTTAATCGTATTAGAATTTATGATAAGATTAAGTGTCACTAATAAAGAGATAATTTGCAAGGACAAGATTAAGACTGACATCAAAGCTAAAAACATCATTTCATCAGCCTGACCTCGGTGAAACGTGAGCCAAGGATAGCTAAAAAATGAAACTAACCCAAGATCAAAGAACAAACATAAAAGAATCAAAAAGTAGTCAGTTCATGTTTGATTAGATTTGATCCTCTGAAAAATTGAAACACAAGAACGTTACGTCGTATAGCTACGGGTCCTATATGACAGAGCTCTATCTGAACCATGAAAACTGGGCAATGTCAGGGAGAATTTTTCATGCCCTTGTTAAGTCGAAAGGCAGTATTACGGTGGATGGAACACGTACTCTATAGACTGCTATTTAACTAATTTCTGCTAACTCGCGGTTTCAGGGCCGTTCGAAAATTAAAATTAAAAATAAATTGTTCTCACCTACTTTGATAAAGTTCTTATAAGATCTTTTTAAATAAGATATTTTTAAAACAAAAACTTAACATAAAAATGGAAAGACTCTTCCTCAAAACCTGTTAAGATAACAGATGATATCCAGTTATTGACTCAATAATATAATCTGCTTAGAAGTAAGCTAACCATGAAGTATCAAGCTGAGTAACAGGTTGGCAGATTCTTTACGCGACCTATGCAAAATATTCATTATGTCACTTGTGAGCAGAAAACTGTCTGGTATTTGGGCATATATAGATAATCAGTTAATTCCCCTTAGACCAAACTTCTGGGTTCACGTTGGACACAAGTCAAACACGAAAACCATGGGGCGATACATCCCAACAGTTTTAGCGGTTTTCATATCCTTTTGTTTTCTGGGAATTACTAAAGGTATGCGGAACTGAAAATTTTCTAAGTCAGTTGTAGTTCGTAGACTTGTTAAACTGTGTACCTAACATGCTACTTTGTTCAAAATTTAAACATTGGCGTCATATAAGAATACTCTAAAAATTGAAATGGATTCTAAGTTGTTTTTCAATTGAATGAATACTAAAACCATTTGAATGGCAAAGTAAGAGTTGCAAACTCAGATAAACTGTTTTGAAGCATTGTATACAATTCATGAGATGCAATGAATCACAGTGTTTTGGAATTCAAGGTAGTCCAAGTCTAAGTATTTTTAAAAATTGTTTTACATTTCTTATTAGCTCAGAAGCATTTCTACAAGTCGCAGCCTCTTTGCCAATAGGAAAAAAATTAATTTCCTTTCGCAGCTCTTGAATACTCTTCTCGTTCTTGACTGATATTGCGTTCATTCATTTCGTTATAAAAGCTTTCCAAAATAGTTTTCAAAATTTCATTTTTAACGGGTTTCTAAATTAGGAGAAATCGAAATAATTGAATGTCTTCTGCCAGTTTTTGCTACTCCGTCAACTGCATTGTCCGAAAATTAGGATCTTTGTAAATCCGTTCCCCACATATTTCTTTTCTTCAGGGATCAAAGCGAGCAAGATTGCCGCCCTCGAGTGGCCAATCCTACCTATAATTCGCTACATCCTACTCACGGAAGCTTCAAGATTAAGAATGGTTTTAGTAAAAACTGAATCATTAGATGACGCAATTCAAGAGTTTTCATTGGCTTAGCCATCATTGGTTATGAGCCATTATACCATGCTCTACAAACATTGAAAATGTACGCACGCTTCAGCTCATAATTGAACCGAAGCTAAAATTTATCTATCTCTACGCTGTTCGTTTTTAATTAAACAGTTATTATCTCAATTCAACGCGCGCTCGTGCAATAATGGTCCTACTAAGATCACCGTGAATGAACGCAATTATCAACAGTCCCTATAGGACAGCTGTGTCATTAAGCGTTTGTTACGCTGTTTGGTTCAAAACTCACAAAATTTTCTCTAAGACACTTGAAGTCAGCTATCATAACAAGCTGCTAAGTTGGAGTACATATTCCTAAAAAAGAATAAGTTGTCCGATCGAAGATTGAGCTCGTCTGCCGCAGGGTTCAAACCTAAAAAAATAATAATAATAATTTGTGTTGGCGCGTGTTAAGGAGGAAACTAGCTACAGAACGTACCATGCCTAGCAAGAGGCTCCAAGGAATGGTTCAATCAATTCTACTCACAGAAAATTTACTTCTCCGAATTCTTCAGTCTGACTACTTACTCTGAGTATTTCAGGTCGCCTGACTGACAACTCCATAAACAAAGATCCTCTATTGAATATCGGTGGACATGTGTGGACATGCTAGCCAACTAATCTTAGAGGATTTAACATATGTTATCAGAAAAATGACCCAAACACTTTCATAAGAGTCTCATAAAAGAACAACAACGTGCTTAATGATTCCAATCAAACAAATAACCTTGGCCTGCCGAAGCCAAAACTAGAGCTTTAGTGTGAGTCCAAGACAAGATCAGAAGACACACTAAGCACGTCCACTGAAGGAAGTAAGATAAAACAGTAACAATCAGGAAAGTCATCGCGATAGCCGAAACCCAAATAAGTTCAGACGAACTAAACGCTAAATATAAACAAAAATTACCAAATTATACTTAGCTAATTTGAACATTATATTGACCATTATTTGAACGGCTTCAAAATGGTTCAATTAACATATTCCATTTCTATCAGGTGAAAGGGCATTTGAGCGCACCGTAAATGGAAATGGTCCTGCAAGTAGCATACCTCCAGGTATTTCTTTACTCTACTAAGATTTAAGTCAAGAATTACAAAGAGGGAGGACAAATTGCTATGATGATTTATCTTATGTTAGGTGAAGATGGTTTCATCGTAACTCTAGAGGTATTTTCTGGCGTTCCTGATCCACAATGGACGATTAGACAGGACGACCCAAAGTTCAGTGAAGTAAAAGGGCTTTTCAGAGTTGCAAACAAATACAAAATAGAGGAGGCACCAGCAAAGCTTGGATATGAGGGATTTGTAGTACAGGAGGTGAAGAAGGGGCAATATGAGCCATCGGTATTGATTGTGGGTCCTGAAACAGAGGAACTACAACTTCTCCTACTCAAAACTGGCCCTTCCGATAAAGTTCCGACAAACCTGAACGACCTCGTGGAGAAAGAAATTAAGAGTGAAAATGTCAAACCAACGAAACGAAGTCGAATGAAACGCTACGCGCCATGGTATCAACCAGAAAAATGGAACGACGGTATTCAAATGTATTTTAACAATTGTTACAACTACGCAACCACAAAAATGACCAACACCTTTGCACAGCCCGGGAAACAGAGTGGATTGTCGTTTCCGTCCCCATATAACGGAGAGGACGTAAAGAGATTAGCAGAGGCCGATGGTTGTGTTTTCACGCCTGCTAAAAAACACATGTGCGCTCCTTCCGGTGATGAACACTTGGCGGCACTTTTTGTTTCCACCGGTAAGTACTTCAAAACACTTCTAATATAGTATCCAAAATTACATTGTGAGATACAAAATGTGACTACCATCTACATGGCTTGAACATAAGTTTACGCAGCTTACGAGGTTTCTCAAAACTATTGGTTATGGGCGCTACTGGTGTACAAGGGGGGGTCCAGTCGATATTCTGTGTAGAGAGTGACACTGATTTTTTTCAGGAGGCTCAATATAACAGACCAATGACTCTAGCCAATTCAAACTCTAGCTCTTCCGGATTTAATTACGCCTCCCAAACAATCTTAGTTCCATCGCAGACTTTCTTTGGACTATCACAAAACGCTCCCCCATGGGCGTTGCGTGACTTCACAAACCACGGCGGCGTAGGAGACTAAACACCCTATGCTTGATTCATATTTTTCTTTTTTACGAGTTTTTTTTTTCAATTATTATGAACGTCATTGCTTTTTATTTCCTTTAGCAAAGGATCTTGAAGATTACCACTGGTACCGATTGGACAACAATGGATACTGGTCTCACAAACCCGGCTCAACTCCTGCCACTAACCTTGATGGAAATGATGAAAAGATCATTGATCCAAGAAACGCTGCTAACGGTGACATACCCTACAAATTTGTTTGCTTCATGACCATCAATAGAAAAACTATCGTAGTCAGATAAATTTTTGTCATGATCGTGATCCGTTAGGTCATCCAATCAATCTAACGTAATTTAAAAATGAACAAACAAATAGTTCTGATTTCTTGAAATAAAAGAGTTATTTGTATGAGTAAAAAAATGTCTTTGTTGTCGCCTCTTTCTCAACAGCTCGTCACGTCGCAGTTTATGCTTCAGAAATGGTAGTTCTAATCGTTGTATTTTATTTTGATACACGGCCTGCATGCTGTATAAAGTCTAATTTGGTAAGACTCAACAAAATGTCTCAACAAAATGGCTCAACAAAATGGCTCGATAAAATGTCGTCAGCTATTCTGTTGTCCGCTGTTTGTGTGTTCCTTCTATGCTCAAGGGGATTTCAATTTACCTATTGTGGGATTGTTCACTGCTTTCGATACAGACCAAGGAAAACCTTCCTTCCGAATTTGGTATTGAATGGTACCCAGTACTCCTGACGGGGTGCCTGGGTAAGACTGATTTAGCAGCTATTATTTTAAAATAAACAGCCACAACAAAATTTCATCTATTAAAAACCAATTTGAAAACTGAAAAATTGCGTTGAGACCGATCCTTGTTTTTAAAGGAGTTCCTTTCTTTGGGAGACAACGATTGATTATTTTCCAAATTAACTTCGACTTTAAAGATGCTTGCTCGGGGAAATGGCCACTCTTAGAATTGTCAAGAATTACTCTTCAACACTGTAGATAGCGCTCATAAACGCGGCAAGGGGGATCATAACATTTTCTCCGGTAACTGAATATATAGTTAAAAAGATTGTTTAGAGATCTACCAACGAAAGAAATTGCTGGTGCAACCAGGTAACTAGTTAAAAGTTGAAGGCACTCCGAATTTGTACATGACCATCCATTTTTTCGCAAAGGATATCATGATTTACAATATAACAAGCTTTAGCAAAGTCTAAGAAAGACCCAAAAGCACCTTTGTTGCTATCTACATATTTCCTTGGAATATCAACAATTCGTGACATAGCTTGTGACGTCAAGAGTGTCCATCACTCAATACGAAATGTAGTTGGTAGAGAAGATTGTGTTTCTCCAAATGATTTATAAGTTTCTCACAATTGAGTTTTTCAAACTTTTCAAGATTTGTGTTAAATTTTGAAAATGACCGGATATATACCTTGATGCAGTAACTGGTGGATAACTATCGCCAGTGCTTCATAAATGTGGTTGTAGAAGCAACTTTGATATATTTCCTGGAAATGCCTCCATTGATTTTTCGACCTTCAGATTTCTAACGTTGTGGAAAATGAAACTATTCAAGCAGTGTCATTGTCAATCGTTAGAAATTTATTTTATAAATTTTCAGTGCGCTAAAAAGAGATATTAAGCTAATTACAAATCCTTTCTCTGACTATATTTGAGAAGTGTTTTTCTAATCGAGATTTGAAGACAGTTTTTTTACTATTTATTCGTGTTCCAATGAATTTTAAAGTATTCTTATCAAAATCTATATCGATTCAAATCAAACAGTTTTACCAGTTAGTCTTTCAGGCAGCTCTAAAAATTTCATTTAGCTTACTTTTACCTTTCCTACTCTGGTTGTTTAAGCTAGCCGTTACTCCTACTGAAATAGGTTTTAAACGACTAATGTCTATCCTAAATAAACATTAAAGTAGCTGTTGACACCGTCTCGAAGCCTTCCACATAAAAGCATGACGGCTCGTGATATGTTTAGGCTTGAGATGTTCACTATGATACTCAAAATTTCATCCACATCATCATTTATAAGATTTTCAAACCAATTTTTGATAAATCTTAAAGGTAAACTCCCCAAGGCATTTTGGTTCGTTTGAAGTGGGTAAATTATTAGCAATCGCAAGGAACTTTGGGAGGTGTTCGGAAATGTTGGCGAGGCAAATATCTGATTAAATAACCCTTTCAGGCGTATTTGATCTGATTCGTTCGTGCCGTGAGCCTTAAGACAAATGATCGATAAAATTTCAAAAAATTTCTGCTCCCACGCCATGGTTAAAAAGGGGACTGCTGGAACTATGCACTTCTTTTAAAGATCACATGCAGATCTGTATAATTCAATCATGCATATATTTTAAGCCTGGTGTTAACCAATACTGAAAGTCTGACGACGGCGAGAGGAAAAAAGTTACCCTCGGAAGAATTTCAGAAATGCATCCAAACAATGTCTGGATTTTTTTCCTTTTACATGTATAAGCGTTTCATTAAGTGTCCTCCAACACCCGCGTGGGTTATTTCAAAAGTAGACCGATTGAAACTGCACTGTGCAACCGAAATTAGTCATTCTTACCCAAAGCATAACCAGTCCAGTCAATGAATGACAATTTTCTGCTCTGCGTTTCCCACAACGACTAGTTACAGGTTCTAAATCGAGAATCGAGTTAAAAAGATCTTTTGGATAACATTTCATTAGAGAACGGCATACTTCTTTTTTATTTCCTCATATTCGTGCCAGAGAGTTACTTATCTTCTGATTTTTGGCTTGAACGCCTGGATAGTCACGACATGAGAAATATCTGCCGGTAAGTGTATAAGAAAGATTAGTATCGCCAAGTAAATGTCAAATATGTGCTTGGAAGCCACCTGTAAATATTACGACCCATCAATACCAAACTGAACTGAGGTCAGAACTTGGCAGCTTTGACAGCACTTTTCCAAAGGAAGACACAAAGCATCATGGAGAGATGGCACTTGATATTCGCGATGAGTTTTTTGCTTTTTGCTGTCCATGGACACTCTAAAGGTTAGCGCCGAAAGACTATGATGTTCTTTAGTCTCACGTAAGGTTAACAACATGGCAAACTTCTTCATTTCAAGTCGTGATTGGTTTCAGTGGAATAGTTCAAAAGTATATAAAAAGCGAAAGCTTTTTTTTTGTTACAACTTATTCATTTTCCATTGGAATCTTTAAGTTCAGGTCTAAATTAACTATTCTTGTCCTTACCCCTTCTTTACGTCGAGTTTCTTTTCATATTCTCTTACAATAACAAACTAGAGAAACCTCGTAACTGGTCACCAGTTCCTTGTATTTGAAGGCATACATATATACATACATACATACATACATAGGTTACCCACATAGGTTAATTTACCACTCCCCATAGGGGCTTTTCAGGCCCAACACCCACCCATCCCACCCAGGGAAGGACATCCACCTCACAAAGTAATCTCGTGCGTGGGAAATTAACGTCTCCTACCCCTAACCCTGCATGACACGGAGCCCACGGTTTATTCGTCCTTATCCGAGAAGACTAGAATGTCTATCCATTTCTTGATTATAGAAAGGTAGCAAATTCTCCTCACTTATTTTAAGACCATGAGTATTGGTCCGTTATCACATACATATTCCAGCGAAAAGCAATTCCGTGGAGTTAAAAGGAGAAACTTTTTAAATGAAACACCTCCCAAAACATGGAAAAAAATTTTGTATCTTCAATGCAAAACTGTGGGATGTTAACGTAAAGTGATATGAAATGCTGGAGATGACAACTTAGGGAAAAATGCTGTGGTAACCTGCCATGGATCAGCATTTTACCCAATGAAAAACAGCATCATTTGTCTCACAATGATATGGGAAATTGAATCATGCTCTGACGATGTAGGCAACCTATCAAGTCAGCAAGTCTCTACCTTCCATGCGGTCTCTAAGGGCGCGTTTTTCTTCTTTCAGGGCTTATTTCATCATATGTCCCCAAGAATAGATTTTCATTTACTTTCTTGAGTTCCTAGAGGTAGTAAATATGTAGCAGATAAGTGATGTCAACCTTAATTATTTCAGTTGGAAAGGCTGTTATCAAAAGCAGAAGGACATATAAAGAAGCAACAGATGTTTTGCCAGGTGACAACGGACACTGTAGAGTTTATAATTACTGTTTGTGTTATCTGACATAAGAGGCGGTCAATAGATGGGCCGTCAAATGTTCAAGCTTTGGGACCTCAAAGCCGATTAAGTACAAAAATTGAAAATTATTTAATTTTCAGTTAAATAAATCTAGCAGGAAAATATATGTCAATTTTTAGATACAGATGGCTTCGAAGTAACTTTGAGGGTATTTTCTGGTCGTCCCAACCCAAATTGGATGATAAAGAAAGATCATTCATCGTACCAAGAAGTGGAAAGTAGTTTGGCGAGTGGGACCACATACCAACCCGAAGGTGGACCTTCAAAGCTTTGGTACAGAGGATTTCTTGTTAAAAAGGTAAACAACGGAAAGACTGAGGAACCGGGAGTGTTAGTTATAGGATCAAAAACAAAAACTCTCCAGCTGCTGTTACTCCAAACTATCCCTGAGAATACGATTTCGGATGCTACAAAAGGAATTGTTGAGAACGAAATCAAAACGGGAGACGTCACAGCCGTTGATAAAGATTCAACAAAGCGATTTGCACCGTGGTGGGAACCTGAAGAGTGGAACGATCCCAAGGATGTAGAATTAAACAATTGTTACAACTACGCCAACGACAATAAAACGAACACTTTTGCACAACCGGGTGAAGGAGGAGGTGAACCTCTCGAGGACAAATTTACTGATGAAGATCTTATACGTTCTTCAACTGCTGATGGTTTGAAAGTTGTGCCAATTCAAAAACACATGTGTGCACCTGCTGGAGATAGACATCTGGTGGCTCTCTTTATCTACAGGGGTTAGTATTACCTTGCTTGTCTTTTAGAGATGACATTGAGATTGGCTAGGTAGCTGGGAAAATGCTAAGCCGGGATTGGTGGATGTATAACGATTCCCTATGCTATTATATGAGCTTTATTAACTAGATTATTTCATCGCAGAAGAAAATAGAAATATTGAATTTACTAGAAAAATAATGATAAAATAGAAGACTAATTAAAGGCCCATATCACGTTACAATAAGGGAGGATGAAGTGCCACACCGAAAATGACGTCCAATAACAGTTGGGGAGAACTGATATCCTAATATTTGTTCTTAAAGGGGATAGATATAAGTGTTGTAAGTCGATGCTTCTGGCATTGTAATTGTGTGCTAAAGATACCTAACAAAAGTCAAAGATGAAGATTTAGAAACACCAAGATATTCATAGAGAATTAAAAATAAAAAGTTTAGCAATAACGGAAAATTTCGAGATACCAACTTGAGCATAACAAAGAGTAACAAGGAAGCGGAACGTCTTAAATAATTTAAATTGCCTTATTCTGTAGACTGATATCAAATGACAGAAATCCTCATAGTTATTACGTTTAACGAACTGTGGTTACAAAGACAATGACAACAACAAGCTTTGCCGATCTGAACTACTAAAGAAAAACGAAACACATTAGTAGTAAAAGGGAGTCTGTAACCAATAAGAGAGCAGCTTTCACAACAAGAATAAAAGGGTTATTACCAAATATGGTAAACAAGATGGCGTTAAATTTTGCGCTAATTCCTTGCAGTTCTCTGGTCACTGAGACAAACTTTAAAAATGCTTTATTACTGTTTAGATGCTCGCACCTCAACTCGCAAGTTTCCTCAAGATTTAGACATGCGTGACCACTGCGTGACCACTGTGTGACCCTTACGATTGGACTGCGAATCAAATCGCCACTTGTTGACCATATTTGGTAATACCCCTTTGTTCCCGTCCGGCATGTGGTACGAAAACTGCTCTCTCGTCGGTTCCCGGATATAGTGCCGCCCTATACTACTCGCACCGTTTCAAGTGTACTTTTCAGACAGTTTGGCTATGTCAACTGAATTTTATTATTATGCATCCTCTTACGTCATACCTACAGACAATAGATTTTACATATGCTGAAGTGACGTCATACTTACAGATAATAGTTTTATACGCTTAGGAATATGCATAATAAAACAATTATTGGATTCGGTTTTCGCATGATAGCGATAATTATTAAGGCTTCAGTTTATGTTCTCCCCCTCAGCTTTCGGCTTCGGCAGATAACACAAAACTTTGGCCTTGATAATTATCGCTATCATGCTCAACCTCATCTAATAATTGTTAATCATAGATTTCTGACTACTTAGAGCCGTTCTTCGTTTCACTCATATTTTCCTCTCGCTAAACTTTCTGAAATTGAGTTGATAGAGAACTTAAAGATCGTTCACTTTTAAAGGCGCTGTTAAGATTCTAATTTCTTAGCCAGTCGTTAATGCTATGTTTTCAATATACTGTAGGGGATACATTGTTGTTGTGTTTGTCGTACATAATACACAATCAAAGCCATTTAAAAGAACCGGGTGAAAATAAGGAGTTCTTTAAGCTGGTTACGTGTCAATTCCTTTAGCAAGAATTAAAGCATTTTACGTTATCAAAGTATCAGCGTACGACCGGTACAAAGTAGCTCTCACTTTACTACTGAGTAGTAGAATTGAATTATAACCATTGCCGTTGGACTTTTAAATACTTCTTGACCGCCTCCCGGTTAGCTCAATTGGTTAGAGCGCTGGATTGTTGTGCGGGAGGTCGAGGTCGATGGTTCGAGCCCCGGCCGGACCAACACTCAAGGTCTTAAAATAACTGAGGAGAATGCGCTACCTTTCTATAATATCAAGAAATGGATAGACACTCTAGTCTTCTCGGATAAGGACGAATAAACCATAGGTCCCGTCTCCTGCATCTATTAATTATTTAATTTGGTTAGGCAGGGGACGTTAAAGAACCCACTCACGAGATTACTGTGATGTTCCGACGAAGGGCTAACGCTCGAAACGTCAGCTTTTGTAATCATCACGGTGGCCAATTTACCATTTCAATTTTGTTGATATATCCAAATTATTACTGTGATGTGGTCTGACCTGTTTACTGGGAACTGGGGGAAGGGGGCATCTTCAAATACGTTTCCTTCGATTGTTTGTAAACTGCTCATGCAGTCCGGCCAAAGTCCCCCGAAAAGTGTTGTGATGCGCATTTGATCATAGCCACATTTTAATTTGCGCAATATAAATATTAAATTATTATTATTATTATTATTATTATTATTAATGCTATAAAGCTTAAAAGTAAGAAAAGGCTAAACATTGGAAATAGCCGTAAGATATATGATGCTTTCTTCTAAAGGATTCACGGAAACAAAAGAAATTCGGAATCGAGTCCTAAAAAGTTGCCATGTCTCTCGTCTCTCGTCTCTCGTTTAGCGGGTGAAAAGCCAAAGTGACAGGGAAAAAGTGTGTCCATAGGAGTTTTTCTATTCACCTCACACACGCTATCGACTTGTTTCCTACACAGGAGGCGATCCACGTTTACCAGTGGATCGCGATTTCCACTTTTTCCGCCTGGATAACAATGGCTACTGGTCTCACAAACCCGGAGAATCTCCAGCTACTGACTCTGATGACAGAGGTAACAAAATCCGTGACCCAAGGAAAGCCGTGTATGAGCCGTATGAGTTTGTCTGTTTCATGACCACAGATAGAAATACTGTTACCATTCATTAAAATTTATGTAATTAAGGAACTATCAACGTCTTTCTGGAGAAAAATAAAGGTAACACTGCACTTATTGAAAACTACACAGAGTTGAGACTTTTTTTTACAATACGCAGTAGCTTTAAAGCGAGAGATGTTACGATACTTTGAAAGGTTTAAAACTGAACAGATTTGTATGCAGGGGGCAGAGTATACCATCCGGCAAATTTTTTTGTGAGTTTTGCTCGCCATTGAGAAGTTTAAAAAGACATCTCTTACACTCTAATGTTACAGACCTCAAAATTTAACAAAAAATATCCTTGATTTCATCTCGCTCCTATTTTGCACAATGATCATTTTACATCTTTGATGAGGTCAACTTGTTAATTCACGAAAACACAGTTGCGATAACCCTGACCATAACCCTGAGTATACTGCATTTTTGTAGATTTTACTAAACAGAACTAACAAATTACACGAATCAAATCTTTACTGAAAAGGAATAGAACAAAAACCCCAAACTGTTAAAAGTTGAGCGTAAACCTCGTGTTCTGAAATATTTCTGATCTGTGTTACTACCACTTCTATAAAGATTGAGCGTTTTGGACGGCATTTTAGGCAAAAGCTGCTCACATTGTTCATATAATTGTATAGAATCAGATTTTGCCAAGTTGCCTCTAAGTTCACCTCTAAAATCTCTTAATCAGTTTACAATTACCAGGCATACACATCAACACAAACTTGGCCGCTATTGTCCTCCTCTCCACAACCTTTCCAATCCTGTCCGTACCATATCTGCAACTCCTGGTTTCGGGACACAGAAACCGGACTTGAAGGGTCGGGAAAAACCAGTTCTGGTGAGGTGAGGTTGGCTCCTTCCAGAGTATAAAACTGTTTTACGTCTAAACAAATGATGTCAGGATCCCCTTTCTGAAAAGCCTCCAGACCGTGGCCGGGAGGAAACATAGTCTCTCTTTTGTCATTAGTGATGAAGGTCATCAGCTTTTTATCTGCATATCTTTGGTGAGTACAGCCCCAATAAGAAACAGCTGTTTGGGAATTGCACCTTATTTGCCCTCATCTGTGCAGAAGCTTCATTGTCTTAAGCTGCCCATTCTTTGTTACGTTATAACGGTCGTTTTTGGCTCCAAAGCAGACAGGTGCGTTATTAATTCTTTGCCAGTTCCCTAGCGTGAAATTTTGCAATAAGAAGTTTTTAGCGTAAGATTAGGAAAAGACCTGATGAAAATCGATTATCTGTGCCTGTTTGGGAAAACGAGACAGCTATTATCGCCTCATTTCTATTCGCTCTTTTAATACTTAATAGTTTCCTAGCCACCTTACTTGTAAATTAACAAGGATCAGAGTGATCAGTCAAGCGATGAATGCTGCTAAGTAAGCACTGCGCACTGCGTACTACGCAGTCCAAATACACTATGGTCATGTATTCATAGTAGGTTTCTTAGCTCAGATGGTATAGTACTTCACCGGTAGCGTAGTGGTCATGGGTTCAATTCCTGTACAAGCCTGTTTTTTTTATCGATTTATCTATTAAGTAATGTTTATCAATGCGATGGTCACTCTCATCTTCAATTATTTATCCGCACTTCAAATATATGATATTCAACATTCACAGTCGTGTATTGATCATTAATGACAACTCACCATCACAGTGCGCTAGAGTCACCTGACCATGCGTAGTGGAGTAGATCCAGTATTGCCCCTCAGCCATTCCCTCGCTAGCTTTCACTTCGCTGCATGATTCAGCGGGGAGTCTTTAATAGATCCAAGAGGGACTGTATAAAAAATTAAAACTCGTTTTAAGCCTTCCTTCAGAACACTACTAGAATCATTCTCACTTAATTATAATGGGCGTGCCAAGGTACTGTTCCGTTTACTTTTTTCACTGTTAGAGTTGTAAAAGCTATTAAAAAGCTTGTAAGGCCTAAACGTCCTTTCGAAGACTACGTTGGTGGAAGGCTTGGTTGCTAAGGTGCTAACAGCTGGCTAAGTTTCTGCTGAGGTATTCCTAGCCATACCTCTGTTATAGACGCGTTTCATATAAAACCTCTTCTGATCTGCGATGAAATTTCCAGGTCTTGCTTCCTTTGTACGATCGTTTAGTTCAGACACATTTTGACCTATGATGACGTTGTAGCTCTGACAAGATATGTTTTCTTCGCACTTGAAATAACACTCCTCTAGCGATCGAGCATGAATAGTTGTAAAGGTTCTGCCCCTAAGGTACATTCCTCCTATCGAACGTTCTACTGGATGACACTGGCCACTAGCTTGCATTGGATCAATCCCGAGCATTAGAATTAAAGTTACTAAGAGGAATAACACTCGATACATGTTCTCGTGGATAGAGGCCAGGTTTCTGTTGAGAGAAAATAACTTCAAATTTTGACTAACAAAGCTATTGAGAATAATTATGGGAAAGAAAATTGAAAGCAAATCAGAAGCTACTTTAACAATTAATTATTATTTAAACACAACGCGCCAGTTCTCGCCCGTTTATTTCTGTTTAGTGAAAGTTTTGATATTCCTCTCTCCAGTCACTTCGACTGGAATATTAGATCAGTTCATCTGACCGCATTGACAACTCAGCGAATATTTTCTCCTTCAGTCATGCCGATAAATGCATGTACACTGAGAAAAGTAAATCTTATCGCTTTTAAAGATTCTAACTGAGTTTTGTTTTGGTTCGCTGTTATTCTGCGTTTTTCAACGTTATTAGTAGATTGCGTTTCTCTGAAAACTTAAAATTCAGTACACAAGCTAAACTGGAACTGAACATAAAGACCTACCTCTCCTGAGAAAAATTTCTTATCAATATCTAAAATAATCGCTAATACTTGTTTTTAACCACAGCTCCCTCCATTATAATATAACGAGTACTAAATCGTGTTGAATTTAAATATTGTTAATTCATTTAACTCGTTGTCATTCAAGTCACCATCCTTTCTGCACTTGTAACTGAGTTTTTTCGGGGTTTGTCTGACACAAATTTCTTTAACTAGATGCAATCGGATAAGAACTTGTTTACGTTTAGCTTATTTTTCAAAGAGAACTATGTTTTATAACGACATTTCAATTACATAAAAGTTTTTCGTGTTGAACTTTCCTCGTTATGTACCAACATATTCAATTGCGAGTACATCAAATTCCGAGAGCTAAGTGAAACCAAAAACATTTACGAGGCAACTGTAGTCATGGCTGGAACCAAAGACGGCAGAAATATTCTCAAATGTATGTTCCCCTTCAAAATTAATGGGCCCCAACAGCATACCTATTTAAAAATTTATTAGTTTTAAAGAAAGAATGTCAATCTCCAATCAACATAAATCAGAAAGATTGGTAGAATTTTTCCATGGGAAATCGACCCATAAAGCAAATAAGCGTGGTTTTACCATTGCGAGGAATCCGCTGAAATAAATTATATAGAGTTTAATTTCTGATAATGATGATAAAGCGATAGAGTTTATGTTCATGGAATGTTTTGGGCCCGATTCAGAATCATTTAAGGTGGCCGAAAACAGTTTTCGCGTGCGCTTTTGCTGATGCAATTCAGCGCGCGCACAAGGATTGTAAAAAGCAAACATGCCGTCAATAGAGCGGTCATTTTAGGTACTCAACACGTAGCCGTACCCGCACTACCTGCGCTATTTTTCTCTCTAGTTGATGCAGTGTATTGATGGTTTTAATCTTTTATTGCAAAGAACCCAGTCATTCTCAGCTTTTTCCTTGTTACCGAAAGGACCCAGTTAAATGTAGCGCATGCGTAGTAAGTAAAAAAATTGCGATTGAATGGAAAATTGCTTTCTCGGAAATACGCCTATTTCTTGAAAACCACTCATTAGAATTTCACGAAATTTCGCACGGAAATACTTTAGGAAATAAGTAACTGGAGTATCGAAAAACAAATTGAACTTTAACAAAGGAAATTCTAGATATTTCAGTGAAAAAGGTGAATGAAACAGGCATCAAAAACTGTGTTCAGCCACCTTAAGAGCGAGCCGAGCCATGAGAGGGGACCAAGAAACATTCAAAATTTGTATTACTATTAGATAAGTATCACTTTGGAGGGCTATGAGAAAATAAGAACTGGAATAGTTTACAAAAAAAGCACACACACTCAGTGTAAGCAATCACGCGAGCTTGTAAGCAAACTAAAATATACTTAAGAATAAAGGCTGATAGTTTCGAAAGAAACTGTTTGGGGCTGCGTCGGTGGGAGTAACGAAATAATTTGGATATATCAACAAAGTTGAAATGGTAAATTGGCCACCGTAATGATTACAAAAGCTGACGTTTCGAGCGTTAGCCCTTCGCTCCGACGAAGGGCTAACGCTCGAAACGTCAGCTTTTGTAATCATTACGGTGGCCAATTTACCATTTCAACTTTGTTGATATATCTAAAATATACTTAAGCTCTCAAAAATCTCCATTTTACTCATGCAAGGTGTGTTACAATGTCCGACAAGGTGATAATATATTTCTATTTGTGCGTGTTTAGTAGGCTTATGTTAACTCGGTTTCATAAAAGCCTCTAGTTTTAAGTTGGTGAGTGGTTTTGGTTCTGATGTTTTCGATTACAAAAACCCTTTTGACGCGACTTTTAGTATTCTTACCTAGCGTACTGCACTGCTTCAACCTGCCGAATGTGATTCTTGTTTTCAATATCGCCCTCGAGTAATGGACAATTCTAGCAGGCTTTTGCTTTGTTTCTTCTAGGGAACATTACGTGTTTCCTTTCATCGAGTAATATAAAGGATATGCAAGGAATGTCAACACTAAACATAGTTTTAATTATTTTTCCGATAAGTTTGTTTGTTAGTGCCGAATTCATATCTAATAAACCATTACCATTACCATTACCACCATTGTTTTCGTAAATTTTTAAGATGGTTTTTAGCAATCTTTACCACTGAATTGGACTGAGTTTTCTTTCGGAATTATACTGTAAAATATCGGAATTCGTGAGGGGTTTGATGCCGTTGAGGACCATTCAGCTGTCATCTAATTCAATTGTAGGTTTCGTTGAGAAACACCTGCTTGACTCTCATCAACATGCCTATTTCTATCACTTATTAATATAATTTCAGAGCTGAGCAACGAGTTTCCAGCAATCTGATTGGTCGAGCGGTTCCTTATATGACGCTATAGAAACCGCTCCACGCGGTTTATATAAAATGTTAAATAAAAAGTTAATAAATGTTACTAAAATGTTATGATTTTAGAAATTTCTCTGTTGTTCAGCTCTGAAATTATACTAAAACAATTATTCGCCTCAGGTTCGGTGAATATTGTCGAATAATCCCCGAGACGAAGTCTCGGGGATTATTCGACGATATTCACCACGCCTTCGGCGAATAATTGTTAATTAGTCTGAGGCTGTTCGTATATTCAAGCTTGTTAGTTTGTTTTTTCCCATTTGGCTATGTTTTTGTCACGTCACTGTGGCAAAAGGTGACAAATTTCTTTCTTTTTTTTCTTCTTTGAAAACGAACAACTTTTCACTTGTTCAAAACTTTAAAAAATAGTTTCATACTCAGTTTACATGCGATGTTATCACACATCTATTATCACCAAGAGTTTTAAATTTATAAAGGAAACTTCTGTCTGCGTTCAAAAATATCAGTATTGTTAATTGAAAAGGGACAATGAATAATTAGGAAATAATATTGCACGGCAAAGTTTAATTTACACCATAAACTGCAAACAAAAGAACTAAATTTTAAAAGAACACGATGTAGATAAAAGTTTATGATCTTCTAAGCTTTAGAATACGATGCGATGATTGGAAGTTAAGCTTAAGTTTCGATTGAAACGAGAAAAGCAAAAAATCAAACCGAAAAAAAGTTAAATACTGTTCTTAGAGGTGTAGAGAAACTGTTTACCAAGGAACACAGGTCCTCAGTGCTCTGCAGATCTTCTTCGACGTTCAGTTATGGTTTTGGCGTGAACGCATTCAGTTTCAAACCAAAACAATGCATTGTGTGGTGTCTCGGTCCAGGGAAGAGCAAATCACATTGCCCCTCGATCGTAGTCTATTCACCGGACGGATATCCTTGAATCTAATATCAGGGTACACCATTACAGCAATTAGCACAAAAGAGAAACGTTAGCTTAGTAGCTGGTAAGATGGGCCTGAAAGAAAAATCGAAACTCCCTTATTTACTCTACATCGTAGCGACATGTTTCTCTCATTTCATTTACATTTCTCCTCTGAACTGTAAGCCTCTATCAAGTTAACCATTTGATCATTACTACAATGAATGTGGTGGAGAAGCCAAAGAATAGTACAGGTTCGTCTTTATCATGTACCCAAATCCCAATCAGTGACTGACGTGTTCTTCCAGACAAGGCTCACACATACCAGGCGAACACATCAACACAGGTTTGACCTGTATTTCCGTCCTCTGAACAATCTATCCAATCCTGTCCATACCATATCTGAAACTCCTCATTGCGTGAAACAGATAAGGGACGAATCAGGTGATTAAATATGAGTTCCTGTGATTTATGACCAGCTCCGCCCGGATTGTAAAAGTGTTTTTTGGTGCCACAGCCATGACTGGTTCCAGTTGGAAAGGCCATAAGATTTTCCGAGGGTGGCAGCAGTGATTTTCTATTTCCGTTTGTGATGATTGTCATAAAGTCATTGCTGCCGTATTGTGAATATCTGCAGCCCCAGTAAGATGGCGGATCATTTTGGTTACAGCGTATAGAGCCCGATCTGTGGATCAGCTTCATCTTCTTAATCTGGCCACTCTTTTCCACATGAAACGAACCATGTTGGTTATCTCGAGCTCCAAAGCACACGGAATCTGTATTCAACTTCTGCCAGTTTCCTGAATTTTTTTGTGAAAAAATGACATAACTTTATCATCAGTGCTAATCTGTCTGTCTCTCTGACTAACTGACTGACAGACTGACTGTCCGTCTGTCCGTCTGACTGTCTGGCTGTCTCTTAACTGATTGAAGGACTTTCTGTCTGTCCAACTGTCTATCTAACCAGCTTTCTGTCTGTGTGTCTATCTGCCAGTGGCTAACTGACTGTCTGTCTGTGTGTCTATCTGCCAGTGGCTAACTGACTGTCTGTCTGTGTGTCTATCTGCCAGTGGCTAACTGGCTGTCTGTCTGTGTGTCTATCTGCCAGTGGCTAACTGGCTGTCTGTCTGTGTGTCTATCTGCCAGTGGCTAACTGGCTGTCTGTCTGTGTCTGT
This sequence comes from Stylophora pistillata, assembly GCF_964205215.1. Classification (NCBI taxonomy): domain Eukaryota; kingdom Metazoa; phylum Cnidaria; class Anthozoa; order Scleractinia; family Pocilloporidae; genus Stylophora; species Stylophora pistillata. The sequence continues at coordinate 9,328,571 of NC_142532.1, forward strand.
CCGTCTGACTGGCTTTCTCAGTCTGTCTAAGAGACATTACACCTCCTTCTCTCTTTAAGGTTAGTTGTTCTAAAAGCCTTGCCTTTACAGTGAGCTTTGATTATGTTATCAGTTCCATCAGAGTATATCCAGAAATCCCCATCAGCTATATCTTGTCCTTCACTGGCTTGGATCTCACTGCACGACTGAGCAGGAAGCTCTTGAGTAGATCCAAGAAGAACTTCAAGCAAAAGAGCGACACTTATCAGAAAAAGAAGACTCGAAATGAATCCAACTTACTGCTAATCGACCTAAGATCTTAAATCTTACTTCCATATGCTTCTGGTTAGCTTCCAGCATCTCTGTGTTATTGTCATGCACATTACATCACGTGACAACGATAACAATATTTGCATAAAAAGTGCGTGCGTAGGTTAAAACTTTTTTTCCGAAGCGTAAGCATTAGGCTTTATGTCTAAAATGACTTTAAACTGAAACCAGAAAGCTCACGTTTAAAATAAAACTTCTATTTAAAACAACCGCGTAATGAGATGAAAAGTGATGAAACATCGCTCTCTACGTAAAATAACTTGCCCAGCATGTGTAGTGTGCTTGAGAAGGTCGAAAACTTAAACTGTTCTTTCAGCGTTGTGACAGCGCCAGCTTGTCAAAAATACCTCTGTTTACATTGTAGCTCATTCGGAGGAAGAGAACGACATAATCATAAAACGATTAGCACACGTCCATCAAGTCCATCAAGTCCACCAAGGGCTACCCATGAATTAACAAAACTATCCTTGTGTCCGCATTTTATCTATATACATATTCATAAACAGAAAAGAAAGAAGAAACTGGAATCCAAATGTACCTCGGTCACTCAGACGTTTGATGTAGAATCGACGCCAGTCCGGAAGAAAGTCCGCTGGTCTTGCTTCTCTTGTTCGGTTATTAAGTTCGCAGACTTTCTCGCTGATAACATAATTGTAACTCTGACACGTGACTTCATCCTGGCATTTAAAGTAACATTCCTCAGGCAACCAAACCTTTGTAGTTTTAAACGTGTGGCCCCTTAGGAACATTGCAGAAACAGAGTATTCCAATGAAGGGCATCGGCCAGTGGTTTCACTGACAGAAATTTGGAAAATCGCAACCAAGAATAATAACCACAAAAGTGTCTTCATAGCGACCGGATTTCTTAAAAAAGAAACAACAACAACAATTTTCAAAAAGTATTTCAAGCAGATGAGTGAAACAGTTAAACTAATTTACTGAACACGACCGGCACGATTGAAAAAGGTACTAAAAGTGTTACTATTGATTATCTCGGGATGTCATCCTGTGGAAACGACAGCCCCTGCTTTCATCTGCAGACACCATAGCCAAGACTTTATTTTGCATTTTGAAACAATGTAAGCTGAAATCGTCACTATTCCTAGCTTAGTTTCGCGATCGCTGATTAAATTCCTTAGAAATCGTAAAACGCGCGTATCAACAAATTTCAGCTTCTGTAATTCAATTTGTTCTGTCACATCTTAAGCGCGTTTGGAAACACTGTTTCCAAACGCGCTTAAGACGCGACAGAACGAAGTCCTCAAACGTCTCTTGCGTTTGTAAGCCTATTATAATTGCTATCATACCTTCGTTCACTGCAAAGTGGTGCCTTGAAAATCGGGGCAATTCTTTTTCTCACTAAAATTTTCATGGAAAAGCCAAGGGTCTCTCTCCAAATTTGGATCCCGTTGTCTATCCTTTGGATGTAACTCAATGGCTGTCGGAAGCTGCAAATAATATAAATGTTGTTATTCTCGATTTTCAGATTTGACGCAGAGCCGCTGGAATGGAACTTCTGCCTCACTTGTGAGTTATTGTAAGCGGAAATGATCTGTACTGCAAAAAAGCTGGCTACTCCGGTTCATTACTTTGGTCATTACCTTTAAGGAAAGCAAAAACTGAAAAAATGGAAAATATTCATCTATTCTGAACTCGTATATATCCCGCATCAGCCGATGTTTATGTGTACCCCGCTGACACCCACGAAGGGTCTGTGAGGCCAAACAGGATACTTGAAAGACTCACTTTGCGCTTCTAAGAAACAAACAGTGAAAGAATTAAGAAGTACAACGTTTTTAATTACTTTGGACTCGTAAAGCGAATAGCATTCTGTATTTTTTTGATATCTTCAACTAAATAAGGCAAACAGCGAGGGTGTACAACCCACATATTACGCCACAAGCTTTCTTTTGTAATCGGTTTTCTGCCCACGTCCCAGTCTTCGAGTAAGAGGTCTTAACAAATATAAATTATTTTAATTCATGCACTTTGAAAAGATAAGGCAAGTATTATGTAGTTTTTTATTCCTCGAGCTCATCTGTTCAAATGACCGAGACATCGGAAATTTCGAGCGGTTACACGTAAATTTGCTCCGTTACGCAGAAAACCGATGGATTCACTGATTAAGATTTCGTATGATAATTTGATCTACATTTCGTCCAAACTCAAGCTGTCTTGTTATTTTCAATCTACCAAGCGACTAACTTCCTGAGTTTTGCAACAACAACAAAAATTACAAAACATATTAAGTAAACTCCCCTTTAACCTCCCCCCTCCTAATTTTTTTGTGGCGGCTGTCCACCCGGCTACAATGCTGCCGGCAGTGAGAAACTTGAAAGGACTGCTCGCAGCCTCTCTGACCAAAGTGTCCAGCCATGGTAAGTCTCAATGAAAATCCTCTGATCTCCAATATTTTGTTTAGTTTTCTGAAAACGGCATTAGTGCGAGCAGAAAAATAAGTATATTTATGTAAACTTCTCAACGTAACCAGTAGTAAAATATAGGGACCTCCTTTTAAACATGGTCGGAAAGTTTGTTACGTTCGATGAAATACTTACCTTTCTTTCCATGAAAAGATGCGACTGAGCTTACAATTGATCTCATTAAAACTAAGTCGCCAGACTGTCTACACTGAAATGTTAATAAGCTGCAGATCCAGCGCACCCTACTGTCAGCATAACAATGAATTGCTGGTTTCCGACTTATCCAAATTTTCTTTAATTTTTATCAAATTTTCGACTTATCCATTTTTAGCAAATTTTCGTTGCTTGTTTTAAAAGGGAAAAAATTTTAAATGAAGAAAGATATTCAGTTCTTTTGCTCCCGGTATGTGACGAAGGTAAAGAACTGATCCAGAGGGCAGTTCAATCTTCACTGATGATAAGTGCGATATGAAGAACCAACAACGCCATTACACTTAATGTAATAAATCTCACCTGGATGCACGAGCCTAACCCTATATTTTAACTCGACGTCTACCTTACTTGGACAAAATATGGGAATTATAATAATTACAGCTGTTGTGTAGGGTGGATCAATTCGCATTACAGTAATTAATTATATAGAGGTCCCCGCATCCAGAACTGTCACGGAAGCAATTTACAACCGGTTGCATAGGATGCCATTAACGTTCAAGTAACAAGAAAGTCACGAATTAGTGAATATCTGTATGACACGATATCATTTCACAAAATCACATTCAACTTCTTCCTCACTTTTCCTGTTAGACAAAGTTTCACGAAATGTAGACCTGATTTGATGCTGAGCATATATGACGTGGTTATGTTTAGAATTCAAATTGTATGATTTCCCGGCTGACTCGTAAGGTTTCTGAAATTGTCAAAAATTGAGTCTTCACTGCGGTTTATGTTTTGAGGGGGCTCAGCATGAACTGCGTGAACGTGTATATGGCACAAATTACCATAAAAAAAAAACTGAATCTTTCTGAAATTTTACTTTATTTGACTCGTCTTTCAAGGACTTTATCTTTACAGAGCTATAACGTATACTGTACAAATTATATAAGAATTTCTTATTTAGCGAGTTCTAACAGGCAAAAACGAGTGAAGACTTCAACAACGTGTTCTTGCACAAAAGCGATGCCAGGTTGAAATTTAAGAATGGGTAAATTTACCATAAAAGCTAACACTCACCCGGACGATCAGACAACACCTTCACATGTTACCCCCGGGTTCAAACCATTTACTGCATAAAAGCTAAGTTTATAAATAATTTATGCCATTTATCTAGTTAGTAATTTTCGCCTTAAGCTCAAACGATCTCCGCAAACTTCCTCCTTATTTATGTGCTATATCAAAAGAGAGCCAGGGGACCAGCCTCGTGCTGGAATATCAAAGCAGCCCAATATTGTTTCCATAAAGCCGACTTTTTTTCTATTATCGATCTAAAGGAAGACGATTAAAGTCCATTATCCAAACTATCAGCAGCTTCGAAAGCTTCGCCCAGTGATAGGACAGTGCTAAGATTTTCGAAATTCGTTGGCCTTCTCTTGAACGCCCACTGGACAATGCAACTGCTAGGCAGGATTCATATTAGTGAAATCTTGAGCCAGCTCAAGAGTCTTTTCATCTCTATTAATTTAAACGGAGGGAAAACAAACTCGCTCTATAGAGTCCATTGATGGAGGTATATTAACCCATCCATTCATTTTCGAACGACTTTCCCAACCACTTGGCTCTTTTCACCTCACAGTTATTTGGGATGATATTGTACTACAATTATTTCCGTCGTAAAGAAACGGAGCCAGCGGGAAAAAAAAAAGCCACCTCAGGAGTTTCATTTTTTTATCTTCTTTACTTTAAAAAAATAGGACGAACTTGTTTTGTGGAGTCCAGTCGTAGTGAAATTAAAAAGCTGATTTCAAATGCGGCTCTGGAAAGTACAAAAAGTAAACACAATTTTTCTGTCAACGAAAGAGACAAAAATTGCAAGTACGTCGGCTGATAACGTCCTTTGTTGAAAGATTGTCTTCAATATCCATTTTTTCGACAATCTCAACTGCAGACATACCAGCCACACGAAGAGGCTTATTTACCAAATACTTATGATGCACGATCCTTCCAAGTAGATAGCGCTATTTATGCAATAGCGAAAATCAGACCTGAAAAAAATCAGGCCTGTACGGGATTCGAACCACTGACCTCTGCGATACTAGTGCAGCGCCCTACCAATTGAGCTAACAAGCCAACTGGGAGCAGGCCGTTAAGTTGATTCGTAATAAACCCGTGATGATAAATCAGATACAATGAATATATGAAGTTCATATATTTTCGTGATTTTTTTCAGGTCTGATTTTCGCTATTACATAAATAGCGCCATCTACTGCGAAGGATCGTGCATCATACGTATTTAATACCGCAGTTCAAAATATATGAACTTCATATATTTATTGTATCTGATTTATCATCACGGGTTTATTACGGATCAACTTAACGGCGTGCTCCCAGTTGGCTTGTTAGCTCAATTGGTAGAGCGCTGCACTAGTATCGCAGAGGTCAGTGGTTCGAATCCCGTACAGGCCTGATTTTTTTTTCAGGTCTGATTTTCGCTATTGCATAAATAGCGCTATCTACTGCGAAGGATCGTGTATCATACGTATTTAATACCGCAAATATATGAACTTCATAATATATTCATTGTATCTTACCAAATACTGTTTGTTAAAAAATACAGTTTCCAGGTTTCTCTCGTTGAAGACATTTCTCCAAGGTGGACCGGGAGATCACAATGAAAAGAAATAACTTTGTGTCAATGTATATTTTATCTAACCTTAAGATAACTTCGCAAATACAATTTGAATTTTTCTTTCAAGAAATGTGCAAATTTATTCAAAACGGTAAATCTTCTGACAACTTTACATGTAAATCAACCAATTTTAAGAAATTGTAGCCACCCCACGTAGGAGTGACAGATTTTCACATGAATTAAGTTTCACCTTGATCTCTTTTGCAAACATTTCTTTGTTAGTTAATTAAGTCAGAGTCTCCAAAGGGTTTGGTCTAATACACTGTTTTGATTTTTTTTAACTTATAACGTTCATAATTATTCATATCCTAGATTGTAATTTGATATAATCCATGATTGTTGTGACAGAGAATTTTGTTCATTCACCATTCCTGAGTAAAAAGGAAGTTAATACAAATAACTTTACAATTGAGGGACAAAATAGTTCACTGCATGACATACATTCATAGGTTTACATGAGTATGATTATTGCTCTCCAACTTCACAAAAACGTTTGTGAGCAAAGGTGATGATATAATTTTACCAAACTGATTATTAATGAAGGCTGATAGTTTCGAAAGAAACTGTTTGGGGCTGCGTCGGTGGGGGTAACGAAATAATTTGGATATATCAACAAAATTGAAATGGTAAATTGGCCACCGTAATGATGACAAAAGCTGACGTTTCGAGCGTTAGCCCTTCGCTCCGACGAAGGGCTAACGCTCGAAACGTCAGCTTTTGTCATCGTTACGGTGGCCAATTTACCATTTCAACTTTGTTGATATAACCAAATTATCTGAATATTAATGAACTTGTAAACAACTCCCCCTGAGAGGTGACCACTATTGGCATGCACACAATTGCCCCCAGAGAGGTGACCACTATTGGCATGCACACATGCCCCCAGAGAGGTGACCACTATTGGCATGCACACATGCCCCCAGAGAGGTGACCACTATTGGCATGCACACATGCCCCCAGAGAGGTGACCACTATTGGCATGCACACATGCCCCCAGAGAGGTGACCACTATTAGCATGCACACATGCCCCCAGAGAGGTGACCACTATTACCATGCACACATGCCCCCAGAGAGGTAACCACTATTGGCATGCACACATGCCCCCAGAGAGGTGACCACTATCGGCATGCACACATGCCCCCAGAGAGGTGACCACTATTGGCACGCACACATGCCCCCAGAGAGGTGACCACTATTGGCATGCACACATGCCCCCTCTGATGCAGATAGTGAGAATTTTGCCATAAATGGTCACCAGCCTCTGTTAGGGATCCATTTTTCAACAACTTCATCATCCTTCACAACATAGTATACTGGATGCATGTAGGCTGTGGCACATGACTGAAAATCCATAAACAAACATTGCATTAATTTAATAATGACTGTGTACAATGTCATCACTAAGACTAACCAAGAAAGAATGTTTAAACCACAAATATGAAAAATATTTTCCCCAACCTCCTGTTTCTCAGTAAAGCTTGCAAGTAGTTTGTTTTGGGATAAAAAGAAATGAAAAAAGATTACTAATGATAAATGGAGAAAACAAGGGTGAGAAACACAACATTAAAATGTGGAGAATAATACTGTAGTATGGAATAACTAAGTGAAGAGTTGCTGGCCTGGATTGGACTCTGTTTGAGTGTTCAAGGTTTGTCTCTGTTCCTTAAAAAGCAACATATCATAAACAAGGCAATCCACCTTTTCACAGCATTTCTTCAATCAAGATCTTAAATTGTTCATGAAGATTAGTTGACTGTTAAGAACCATTTATATTTTTTCAATATATTTAACTTTGTCATGTCCTTCCAAAATAGTTTGCTTAATTCATAAGACTCTCCATTAAGAGTATATGGCACACTTTGAGGTCTGATGTTATTTTAACAAGTTCATCATTTATTATTTATAGATGACTAACATATTTTTCATACACTATACTTACATGAAAGGGAATTATCCTTAAAAATGACCCAACTGGATATTGTGACAAGTCTAGAGGCCCTTCCACTGCTTGCACTGTACCAATTTCTTGGGTCATTTTGACAAGTCTGCAATTTATGACACATATTTAATTGTGACAATGTTATACATCTACATTTTTTTCCCCACTTCTTGAAAATGGTAACATATTGTTGGTCGATTCTTTCACAGCTCACTGACTCATTCACTTGAAGAAACATGTTCCTTTTGAACATAAAACAATTAAGTTGTCTTCTGCAAGGCTTCTTGCAGGCTCATTAAGGTAGAGGTCGCAACTGGTGTGTCCGCTATTCTCCCCAACAAACTCCCAGACATGGCCAATGGAGGTTTACCTGCAATAGATCTAGGGCTCGAAGGCTCAAAAGAAGTTTCCTGATAAATGGCTATAGAGTCTATTTTATCAAAATTTACTGATCTGCATGACAGAGCACAAAGAGTATGAACCCCCCCCCCCTACCCTGCAGCCTGCACCTGCAGGGGAGTGTTATGAATGCTACTTTTCTGTTGTGCTTTTTCGAGCTAGAATTGCCACTACTGTAACAGAGACTGTTTAGAAAAGAGTTATCTATGGCACAAACGAAATCCATGTACTTAAGTTCTGGATGTCCTTCAAAGTAGCAAAATCCTGTTTTGAGTTTTCCAAGGCTATCATGGGACAACCCAGTCCAACCACAGTCAATTAGCACTTGTTCCCTATCAGGGTAGTGTCCAATAACTCTTGTCAATACCCGCACTACAATATCACTCATATTACAGGATCCTGCCAGGTACTGCTGATAGTCTGAAGAAAAAAAGGTATTACTTATTAAAATAACTAATTATTTTTCAGAATCCAGTCGCATTTTCACCAACACAGAAATTGTATCAAGGGTTCAACACTAACTTTTCAACTTACTAGCCAAATGGTTAGTGACAAGTTAGATGTTACAACAATTTCAGTTTGTTTATTAGCCAAACCAGCTGACAGAAATCGAAAACCACCAGCCAAAACTGAATTTCCACTAGTGTGTGGCTAGTTGGCTACCATAAGTGTTGAGCCCTGGTATCTTTACACTACAATACACTACAATACATATTCCAAGCCCAAAAATAATTTTAGAAACAAAAGAGTTAATTTACCAACCATAGAATATGTAATTTCCTGGATGAAACTCATTAATTCCTTGTACATTATCTGGAGGTTTAGAGCAGGATGGAGTTGCTCCTACAGCAACAGTGGGAAATTCTTTACCAGCTTGTTTAAGTCTACAAGGAGAAGTAAATTGAAGTGTCAAATATATGTATAACAGCTGCTTAATTGTTTTATGAACAGTATCTATTAGGCAAACGTAACTAAACAAAAGAAAAACTAGTAATGGACCAAATTGCAATTCAAAATCAAAATTCAAAAGTTTTGTGTGCCTCACAGAAATTCTAATATCAATTTGAGCACATTTAATATTTCCAAAAGTTCACTGAGCATTTTCAATTTCTTCCCTAATATAGGTCACCATACTCTTATTAAAATAAACAACTTAAAAGAAATATTGCTACACACCATCCATCAGCAACATAAATCAGAAGGAGTATTTGAAGCAGACAACTAAATATTGCCTACAGACTTTCAAGTACCATTTTCCCAATAACATTCTTAAATTTTAAGAAGTGTGATCCAATCCAGTTCTACACTTACAATAGAAACATAAGAGAACATTGTACAGCAGATAAATTAATGAAAGTCTCAGAACAACAGCAGTCTCACCTGTGTGAAAATATGGTAAGTCTCTTGAATGTTTCACTAGCAGTTTGTCTTATTTCATCTTCACCCTGACAACTGTAAGAATTCCCCTCATGGACATAGAGCCCTTTAAACGTCAAACAACTTTTGGAGGATATCTCTCTGGCTATGCCAACACTTTGAGGATCATCATACCACACACCAGCTGAAAATATGCATACTTGAGACCATGCATAGCATTATATAGGAATAAGCAAATTAAATTATGGTAGATATAATATATTTGAGAAAATTTAGTGTAACCCTCTTTCTCCCACAACTGATTATACATCAAATTCTGGTCAGTAATTTATAAGGAAATGTGCAGCAGCTAGAGGGAAAAAGTCAAATAATCTGATATTGGGATTCAGCCCAGAGAAAACCAACATCTACATTAGAATTTTTACAATTATTGCCAGACATCAAACAATAGTTTGCAAAATTAATGTAATTTCTACTTTTATAATTATGATTTAAAAAATGGTAATGATAACCAAAGTCAATATTATGCAGTTTACTTCCTTAATGTACACAGGTTGATAGTGGAATTGTCAAGAATAAAACGACTGATTTTGATGCTTTGGATGAAAGATCAAAGAAGAAAGGGATTATGTTACTCTTACCTCAAGTCAATCAGCTCAGAGATCAAAGATGTTTCTCTTATGATCTATTATATCATAATATTATTGTGTGATGGCATATGCGCTACTGCTTTTTTCAAGCTAGGTGCTTCTAGACTCTCTCTAACTTGACCCTTTCACTTCCAAGATCTTCTTAGGAATTCTCCTTAGTATCTGCTATACAATTCTTATCATGTAAATTTGGAGAATTTGGTATTGGATCATTAACTAAAAATTCCTTTGTTGATAGTTTTCTTTATTCTCATCACTTGTCTGCCTGGTATTGTATTGATATTGTAAGGAGAAATTCTGTCTTGGTCACTCATGAGAGTTAAAGGGTTGAAGGTAGGTACTTGTTCGAGGTTGGGTGCTTAAATCAAATAAAAACAGTTTAACAGCTCGGCAACTCCAAAAAATGACTTCATTATCCTGGACTTCTTTTCATTTATTTGGCACATATAAGTGGCTCCTTACAATGAAATTTCATGATTTTCTTTCTCCACAAACAAGCTTTTGAGAAGAGCCACACCCACATTGTAATTGTATTAAAACAATCAGTGTCTTCTTTTAAAATTGAAACTTAACCCTTAATACCCATGAGTGATCACTTGAAACAGATTTTCTCCTAAAAAAATAGCACTACAATGTCAAACAGACAAGTGACAAGAATAAAGAAAAATGTCAATTACAGGATTACCAGTTATAATTATAATTTTGTAATTTTGTCCGTTTTCACTGCATTATTTGCAGTGGGGAAGGACTAGAAAGGAACATAGGAACCATTCGTGCTAGTCCACCCTCCCACCCATCCCACCCCAGGGGAGGACATCCATCACACAGTAATCTCGTGTGTGGGAAATTAACGTCTCCTACCCCTAACCCTGCAGGAGACGGGACCTCCATTTATTCGTCCCTATCCGAGAAGACTAGAATATCTAACCATTTCTTGATGTTATAGAAAGGTAGCAAATTCTTCTCAATTATTTTAAGACCCTGAGTGTTGGTCCGGTCGGGGCTCGAACCCTCGACCTCCCGCACAACAGTCCAGCGCTCTATCCATTGAGCTAACCGGGAGGCGGTTGATCCAATATCAAATTCTCCAAACTTGCATCATAAAAATTGCATAAAAGACATAAAGGAGAATTACTAAGAAGATCTTGGGAGTGAAAGGGATAAAAGAGCTCACATTTTCATTTTGACTCTGGTTAATATAATACTCTACCTCTGTACATGGACAAATTGGCTTACCTCTGTTATATCCACAGTTAACTTTTAGGAACACTGACCACTTTTTCCCGTCAGGAAGAGGATAAGCAATAATAGAATCAAGAATCACCTGATTATCAACCAGCACATGGAACTTCTCAAGGCATGACAAAAGCTGAGCAGCCTGTGGGACCTTGCCAGGAGAAAGTGGATAGGCATAAGTGATGTCATCATAGCCTCCATTGGAATAAAACTCTGCTTCTGCTAAAGTTGACACTGATATGCATCTTTTTGTGCCAGCAGTCATGTACTCTCCAGCTTCCCTAAGTGTAACAGAAGTGCTATATTAAGGGATGCATAATGGATCATATTATCTCACAAAAAAATATCACCCTTCCCTAACCCAACCAGATAGGGAACCACTTTTAGCTTTTGCAATACAAGGCAGCTTACAGGGCTTTGCACCAAACATAGGTGAGTTAATTATAATTATTATATATCATTAAGAAACAAGAATAATTTATGAGGCACAATAATTTTTATACATACATTACTGAAGCTAAAGAGCACAAAGAATTGTCTAAATTCATTCAGGTATTTAGCAGCCAAGAAATGCAACTACAGTTGTGCAGCTTTCAGATAAAATTATATATCGCTGGTAGCCGGTAATTTCTAAGCATATAGGAGTGACTACTTTTCAGTTTTTTAGTTGTTAGTTTTTTAAAGCTCTAATATGATCAATAGTGAAAAATTAAATTTACCTTAGAAAAAAATTACTTGCAACATATATATTATTGTTCATTATTAGCTTTAATTTTATGGAACACCTGTAAATTAGCCATGTAGCTAAACATTTCATCCACATCAATAAAGTTATATCATTCATCTTTTGGCCTTATCACCCTGAATGATAATATTTTTTAACGCACATTTTTGTTTTGAATGATGATTCCTCATCAAAAACTGTATTTCACAGGTCACCTTTTTGGTAATTATAGCATTCATTTGAAACAAGAATATGCTTATTACTACGAGCGTCACCAGACGATGTGTGTGGAAGTGACCACTAAATCTATATCCCTCCCCCCCCCCACCCCACTACGTCTGAATTTGCTCACAGTCTTCAAGACGACAGAATCTTCAGGGAAAAAAACGGGCAAAGTGTCTAACTAATTTGCAATAGGAGGCCCAAAACTAGTTCTCAGTACACGTGGAAAAGCTTAATGCTGTTTTCGAATTTAATTATCGTCCGAGATGTTAAAAAATGTTTTCCTGATCGAATTTATTTTAAACCGAGTTTTGGAACTTACAACGTTCTGTGAGTCTTCATATGTGTACGAAGCTCAACTCCAAGACTTTTACATCTATCAATCATGGCTTGACAATTTCTCTGAACCGTCTCTAAGTCAATAATAAATGCTGGTGTGCGTAGGTTCGTAATTTTCTGTCTGTCCGCCATGTTGTCTTTTTGGGTCATCTCCAGGCGCTACGCGGACAATATATCCGTAATAAGACGGTAAGACAATAGGCTGGAATTGATTTGTTGTCATAGTTACAAGTTACACTGAGACTAGAAAATGGCAAAGTTGTACCCAACAGTGAGCTGCGTTTAAGATTTTCCCTCTCGGGATTTAATCGACAACATATGTTAAGTTTTTAATTGGATAAATTACTCCTCTCCTCGTTGAAGAAATGTTGACGGCCTCAATTTAAAAAACGATCGGGTTTATGATGAGCAAGGGATAATCGACTTTGCACGATGGATGTTCAAGCCCAGGTACGCAATTTTTACCGTCTTGTTTTGTTGTATTCTCTCAAAAGACAGATTCCTAAGACTCACTTGTGCGTAGTACTAGAGCTGCTATTTTTTTTTTTTTTTTTTTTTTTTTTTTTGTAGTGAAGACTACGTGTCTTTTAGGGATAGATGGTATACCGTTAACGTTACATAATTTAAAACCGTACTAGAGGAAAATTTTCCCGCTGTCGTGCCCCATTTGATCAGAGTATCAATTTACAGCCTTCGATCCTGAATAAGCAAAGATTATGGTTACTCAAGAATATTAATATCTTCGCCCTTCGTTTTCAAGAACTTACGGAAAGTAGCAAGTAGAAAAGTTACACCAGTTACCCTTTCTTGATAATTTCGCATTGGCGAAATATTGTTTTGTTAATCATAAAATGACAAATGACATGACAAATACTAACGATGGAGTTATTTGGTTCACAGTTTTCGTCGAGCCAAGTCAAGGGTCGGAATCCTCATTCGCCTGTAAGATTTCTTCCTCAGTTACCAGAGGTAAGCTTGATATAACGCAAAGATTACGATCGTGTAAATGACTTGCAAAACAAATCTAAAAGTCAACTGATGACGTGCAATTCGTGCCCACTCTTGGCTAGTTAGTTCCAGAACTCAAGTAGCCAATTGATCAAACTTTTTTGTTGCCGTAAGATAAGAGTTGCTTGTCGGTTGTTTCAGGCTTGGGTTAAGAAATCATTTTTCATGAGTACCTGTGAGATTCTTGTTAAACGCCATGTTGATTTCGTATTGCATCGAATTGATTTCATTTCGCTAAAGAAAACAGCATCAAAATAAATAAAGATGAGAAGAAAGTAACAAAGCTTAAAGGAAACGACAGAGAAAAAGAGAAATGCAGCGGCTGTTATGGTGGCAAAAACACAGCAATGTGTCGATCTAAGATGGTCAACATGGTTACCTTGCATTTTTAGGGAGGTATCTCTCAAAGGTTAGCTGTAACTTACATGCAGATGTACATGTGGGTAATTTCACACAAATTGACAATTGCTTTACTAATGGTAGCTACTATGTAAAATGTGCTACCTAAATTACACTGCAAATAACTAATATTATATAGAATCGCATCATTGAATAGAATCTCGCATTCTGATTGGTTAACAAAGCGAGGTATTTAGCGTGGAATTGCGAGTTGAAAGCGAGGCTAAGGTGAAATTGCTCATTAAGCATCTATGTCACTATAAGCGCAACAACTATCGTCAAATTGTTGCAAAGTTTGGTTTCTAAGTCAATTTAAAATGTTTTCAAAACCATCGTCACCCTGTAAAGAGCAAAAACAAACAAAGTGTTTTCAAAGTGAGCCTATTAAAGGTTCTTCCTTGTTTTGAACTAAACTTCAAATTCTTGGAGAAGCATGAAAAACCTCTTTTGCTTGCGACAACCTGAAAGCGAGAAAATCCTGTGAACACGGCCCAGAAAAACTAATCTCTGAGCTAACAGGTCACGCCAACCCGGGTTCAATATCCATCTGCAGCCATAATCTTTTAGAAAAACAACAAAGGATGTGAAGAAAGTTGGCTGGGTTTTCAGTCGTACCACTACGACTGTCACAGCTGCCAATGCCAGCGATGGTCCACACACTAAAGCTTTGCGAGAAATTTATGTCAACAGCCTTGCACTTCCATCAGTAGTTGGCAATAACACAACATCAATGAATAACAGCATTGATGATCTAGCAGTAAGAGTTCTAGGTGGATTGTTCACCATTGTATCGTTCAACAACTCTCCAGTGAATATCTCCATCAACTTTCAGTTGAATGCTCATCCCAATGATTCAGCTAATGGCAGTCGCCTGTAGTGAATTTGTTTTTGGACTTTTCATGAAACACTTCTTTGTTTCTAAAGGAATAAAGTATCGATCAATACTCGTATTTACACTTCAAGGCACTTACCTTATATTAATCACAAAGTTGTTGCACTTGAAATCAGTGCTTTCGCTTGCACACTTCATTTCTCTCAGTTTGCTACCAAAGAGGTAAAAGGTGTAAATTACTTTCCTTCTCGAGCAAATTATTTGAAATTTTGAAAAAAGATGTTCACGATAAACAGCTTGTAAATTCAGTGAAATACCTCTATTATCCTTAAATAGTGTGAAGCTTGTTTAAAAAGTTCGAAAATTAACATAAAATCAAGCACAAGGTGCAAATTAAATTGTCGAAGGTTAAAATGTGTAAAACTAACCTTGCTTTCTATTCGCTAACATAATGACACTTCTGACAGTTGGCTTTGAAATGACTTTCTAGAGCGCATGCTCGGGATAAAAACAAACAATAATATTGCCACCCTGGTGAAAATCCTGTTCAGGATCCTGTTCAAGATCTTGATAGGATCCTTACTAGGATCCTACCTGAAATCCTAGTCAGGATCTTGTACAAGATCCTATAGGATCCTACAGGATCTTGTACAAGATCCTATAGGATCCTGTACAAGATCCTATAGGATCCTATAGGATCTTGTACAAGATCCTATAGGATCCTACAGGATCTTGTGCAAGATCCTATAGGATCCTACAGGATCTTGTGCAAGATCCTATAGGATCCTATAGGATCTTGCACAAGATCCTATAGGATCCTATAGGATCTTGCACAAGATCCTATAGGATCCTATAGGATCTTGTGCAAGATCCTATAGGATCTTGCACAAGATCCTGTAGGATCCTATAGGATCTTGCACAAGATCCTGTAGGATCCTATAGGATCTTGCACAAGATCCTGTAGGATCCTATAGGATCTTGCACAAGATCCTGTAGGATCTTGTACAGGATCCTATAAGAACTTGTACAAGATTCTATAGGATCCTATAGGATCTTGTACAGGATCCTGAAGATTTAATAGGATCCTGTATATGATCCTATGAGATATTACAGGATCCTGTACAAGATCCTATAGGATCCTGTACAAGATCCTGTAGGATCCTACAAGATCCTGAAGATTTAATAGGATCCTATGAGATATTACAGGATCTAGTACAAGATCCTATAGGATCCTACAGGATCTTCTATAGGATATATAACAAAATTACAGGATATATAACAATTCTGTACAAGATCATATCAATGCACGAAAATAAAGTAGATGCGTCTTATAAATTTATTTTAATCTCATGTTTACAACTGTTACATTAACTGTAGACATAATCTATATTTCAATGAAATGACAATAGTGATGAGTGACCTAATCCATATAACTATTACCTATAAATTATAGATCATGCATTGGACTTGTGTAATTGTGGTATTAAGCATTGCACCTCTAGTAGGAAGAAGTAACACACTGGCATAGAGAATAATCTTTTCTACAAATTGATATAAAAGATGCCACAATGGAAACCATACTTTAAATTCAAGTATATTGTGAAATTAATGCACGAGAAAACACAGCCAACCAAAATGTCTTATCAATTATTTTTATGTAGACCAATTAAAAAGTTATGCTTCATTTAGGTTGCAAATTATCTACTTGAAAGGCTGTTGTCATGCCTTTAATAATTACTTATTATAGTCATTTGCAAACACCTATGAAATAAAGTGTTCTGGTGTTATAAGTAGTAAGATTCATGTATTGACAAATGTAAGAAAACAGCTGAGGTGTAGCAAAGCACACTGGAATCATTTTTCACAGGCTTTAGCAAACAACTATATACAGTTTACAAACTGTAAGGTCATTGTGAGGTGGGCTAACCCACATCCCTTCAAAATAACTTAACAATTAGCACATTTACAGAAATAAATCTTTGTTGAACTTTTAAAGAAACACATGGTTACAATGGAGCAATTGCAGAATATCCGGCCACCTGGCTTTGAAGAATGAAGCACAACACCATAGCTGAGGCTATTCTAATTCAATGACATGTAAATGAGTGGCCATCCGACTTTGAAGAACGAAGCATAACACAATAGAGGCTATTCTAATTCAATGACATGTAAATGAGTGGCTGGGTATTCTGCAATCTAGCCGTTACAATTAATCTTCATTCGAGTTTCTTGCTGCAGCTGACTGTTTGCTCTTATAGGACTTTAGTTTGTCCAGGCACTTCTGGTTCAGGGATACTCGAATGCCGCTCCACATATCGTCGAATAATCCCCGAGACGAAGTCAAGGGGATTATTCGACAATATTCACCAAACCTGAGGCGAATAATTGTTTTAGTATAATTTAAGAGCTGAACAAGAGACAAATTTCAAAACTCATAACATTTTAGTAACATTTATATGCTATATAAACTGCTTCGCACAGTTTATATAAAATGTTAAAATAGAATGTTAATAAATGTTTAAAATGTTATGACTTTTGAAATTTCTCTGTTGTTCAGCTCTGAAATTACACTAAAACAATTATTCGCCTCAGGTTCAGTGAATATTGTCGAATAATCCCCTTGACTTCGTCTCGGGGATTATTCGACGATATTCACCTCGCCCTCGGCAAATAATTGTTAAATATGAACAGTGTCTTCTGATATAACCTTGCAACACTGGTGTGTCTCTCATGCTTTCCATATCTTCCGAGACAGTTCCTATATATTTTGCGGAGGTTTTATATTGGATCTTTGTCATATAAATAAACCACTAGTGATGTGAATTTTCACGAACGATTTAGGCATACAAAAAGACTATGGGTTAATAAAAGCTTGAAAGTGTACTCTAAAGCAGAAATGCTTTTTTCTAGGGCGATGGAAAAGGATTGGTCCACTGTAACGTCGTCACCCCGCAAAATAGCGCTTTGCTTTGTCACATGAGCAAAAGTTATGAAAAACCTTTAACTCAAAATTACCTGGAACAGGCAAACTAAGTTCTTGCTTTGTAGCTTCACCTTTAGTACCTTTAAAATGACACAAATAAGAAGCATTTATTACCATTATATTCAGTTTAAACGAATGAAACTTAGAATAGCTACTTTTAAAGCTAAGCTTAAAATTCTTACATTATTAGTATGTATTCATATGTTCTGCAATCAATCGATAGAAGCAGAAATGATAGACATGACAACGATTATCCAAATAAAAGTGTAATACTTACTATGAACAGAAATGACTTTCGCCTTGAAAATCTGAGTGCCCTCTTTTAATTTACTTCCTATGGCGACATCCACGACATGTCCTATTCGTGTTGCGATTTCTTTTCCATAACGTATTATGTCTTTGTCTTTTAAGACGCTTTATGCTATGAAATTCTTCGATCCATTCGAGAAGAACCCACATAATGCTGGGAACGCTTCAAAACGTTTAGATCAGAGAAGACAACAGCAAGACTCAACTGCAACGCACAAAACTTTCGAGTCAACGTCGTTGTAGAGCGGAATAGAACGTTGAAATGAGCGGCAAACCTGGAAACTTCACCTTATTGGATTATATTTGGTCATGTGTCGGTCATGTGAAGATTTTGCTCATGAAAGACTGGGACTAGTGATCATGTGATCCATTCAGCGCCATGGTCGCCATCTTGTGAACGGTGATCGAAGTAGCGATAAATGACCTTTAAAGTTAGTGTTAACGCCAGCTAGTATGAACCATGGATGGGAATGAACATCAAATTTACAAAGCAGTTAAACTTAACGGCCAAGAGAAGTAGGAATGTCCGGCTTGTAAACGTGTTCTCTCACGCCAACAGACAATGGAAACTCACATGCGCTCTGTGCATCGTTACGTTGGATCGGGTAAGAAAATGTAATGTAGTGCTTAAGCTTATATGGCGTATTTCACAATGTCTCAATGCACTTCAAGCTTACATTTTTGTCAATGATGCTTGTAAGTTTCAAAACCAATACGGAAAAACTATAGAATTGATAAGCAATTCTTTTATAAAAATGGCAATTAAGCTTAAGAAATTAGTTTCAAAATCCTCTCTTCCCAACTGTTCCTTCTGAACCTACACCTATTCTTTTATTCCTCTAGCACTTTTTGAAAAGAAGCATCGCATTAATATTTCTTCTTCTCAATGTTTTAGGTCTGACCTGAAAGCAAAGAGTGTCACTGAAATTTTGGAGAAGATTATGCTTCTAAATGGCAATTCCAGAAATCATGCTATGATAAGATTTCCAAACTTTAATGGTGTCTGTGGTTAGATATAAGAAAATATAACTTTTTAAGTCTCAATATGCCAGATTTGAAATTTCCCATCGCTTCAAATAAGACTTCCTTGTCATAATATCTAAGTAAAGATATGTTTTTAAGCTTTTTGTATATAATATTCTAATCTGGCAAATAAATTGATACTTGATACTATCTATATCGAACTTAAGTTTACTGTAAATGGAAAGTATTTGGAATTCACCATATAATTGGAATAAATCAGGAGACAGTGCAGAACTATGTTGGCTGAATCTTACACATTGTGAGAAACCATTTTTCAGGGAAGCCTCAGGTTGATATAACTTGGTATTTCTGTGTGGTCAGAGTCGCTGTCCTTGCAGCATAACACTTTTTATTATCTGACTGGAGCACCAAACACATGGATTGAAAATCCCACTTAAATTGGATTTGATTTAGTTTTCTGCTGGTATTCTTTACTGCAGTAAATTTTTATTTCAATTTATTGTGATATGCAATTGAAGGGTAAAAAATTAATGTTTTATTGGAAGTTGTATAAGCTTCAAGAATATCTGCTGTGAAATTAGTGAGTTATAAATTATAACAAAATAAAAAAAAATTGTGGTATATTGCAATTTGTGACTTTTTTAAACATCTAAAATGGCACTTTTCTTTCAAAAACTAAACTCATAAGTATAATTCTTAAATATTAAGGTTTTATTTTAAAAAATAATTTTCCCTAGTAAATTCCTAAGAACTTCCCAAAGATCAAGAATCTATTTTTTTATGTAAATTCTACCTGTAATCATTCCTAGGAATTTCCTAGGAAATTCTTAGGAACCCTAGTAATGTTTGTTCACACCTCTAGAGAGCTTAAATGTTTTTAGGAAAATTCCACTGACTCCTAAGAAATTCCTAGGAATCCTAGAAAGCTGGGAAACCATTTTGCAAGGGTGGAGCCCCTGCACTGAAGTCCAAAAG
This sequence comes from Stylophora pistillata, assembly GCF_964205215.1. Classification (NCBI taxonomy): domain Eukaryota; kingdom Metazoa; phylum Cnidaria; class Anthozoa; order Scleractinia; family Pocilloporidae; genus Stylophora; species Stylophora pistillata. The sequence goes on from NC_142532.1 coordinate 9,348,522, forward strand.
TGTCTCACTATGGCCTATACAGAGTTTTATTCCCAAGTTACCACTTGCTTTACGGTATTTCTACAAAAGAATATTGGGGATCCTTACAACAATGTAGTGTGTATCCTACTTCTGCTCAAGTTCCCTGTCCAGTCACACCCAATCCTGAAGCTGCATCAGAATCACCACCCAGTGCGCAACTCCATAGTCTCCTGAGACTGATAGATTCCCACCCCCTGATCAGGATAGTCCTCCTACATGGGATCCCTCTAGTATTTAATTATACAGGATCCTAATTCTTGCCCAGGATCCTTATCAGGATAGTGATCCCAAATAGGATCCTATAGATATCCAGGATCCTATTCTTTCCATGGATCCTGATCAGGCTAGTGATCTCAAATAGGATCCTATATATATCCAGGATCCTATTCTTACCCAGGATCCTGATCAGGATAGTGATCCTAAGTGGGATCCTATATATATCCAGGATCCTATTCTTGCCCAAGATCCTGATCAGGATAGTGATCTTACATAGGATCCTATATATATTTCAGGATCCTATTCTTGCCCAGGATCCTGATCAGGATAGTGTTCCTCCATAGGATCCTTTATTTATCCAGGATCTTATTGTTGCCCAGGATCCTGATCAGAAAAGTGATCCTACATAGGATCCTATATATCCCTAAGATCCTACTCAGGATCCTATTCAGGATTTGTTATCATTCGAGGATCCTAGTCATGAAAGTGATCCTACATAGGATCCTATATATCTCTAAGATCCTACTTAGGATCCTTTTCAGGATTTGTTATCATTTCAGGATCCTAGTCAGGATTCGGATCCTATACAGGATCCTGCTTAGGATCCTGTTCCTATTCAAGATCCTATAGGATATTACAGGATCCTACAGGATCCTACAGGATCCTGGACAGGATTTTCACCAGGGCAATTTAATTTCTTGTTTTCTTATTTTCTTATTTTCATTCACTTATACGATTCAAGGAAAATTCATTACCTGACTCATGAATTCCGCGTTAAATTGCACTTGAAAACCGATATTGCACTCATCACTTCGCGATTCATGCGATATCGGTTTTCGCGTGCAATCTAACGCAGAATTCCCTCATCAGGTAATGAATTTTCCAATAGAATTGCATCATGGAATACAATCTTGCATTCTGATTGGTTAAGGTAGGGAGGTATTTAGCGTGGAATTGCAAGTTGAAAACGAGGCTAAGTGATATTGTTTTGCATCTACATAAGCATAAACAACTATGGTCAAATTGTTACAAAGTTTGGTTTCTAAGACAATTTAAAATGTTTTCAAAAGCATTGTCACCTTTTAAAGAGCCAAAAACAAAAAAAGCATTTTTCAATTGAAAGTGAGCCTGAGGTTCTCCCTTGTTTTGAATGGAACTATAAATTCTTGGAGAGGCATGAGAAACCTCTTTTGCTCGCGACAATGCAAAAGCGTGAAAATCCTGTGAACACTGCAGCCCAGAAAAAACAATCTCCAAGCTAACAGGTCACGCCAACCTGTGTTCAATATCCACCTACAGCCATAATCTTTTAGAAAAACAATGGAGGATGTCAAGCAAGTTGGCTGAGTTTTCAGTCGTACCATTACGACTGTCACAGGTGCTAATGGCAGTGGCGGTCCACGCACTGAAGCTTTGCGAGAAATTGATGTCAACAGTCTTGCACTTCTATAATTAGTAGTTGGTAATAACACAATGGCAATGAATAACAGCAGTGATGGTCTAACAGCAAGATTTCTAGGTGGATTGTTCACCAATGTATCGTTCAACAACTCTCCAGTGATTATTTCCATCAACTTTCAGTCAAATGCTCATCCCAATGACTCAGCTAATGGCAGTTGCCTGTAGTGAATTTCTACAAATAAAAAGATCAGAGTTTTTGGACTTTTCATGAAACACTTCTTTGTTTTTAAAAGAGTAAAATATCGATCAGTGCACATATTTACACTTCAAGGTACTCACCTTATATTAATCGCGATGTTAAACTTTCAGTGCTTTCGCTTCCACACTTCATTTCTTTCTGTTTTGTCACCAAAGAGAGGTGTAAATTATTTTCCTTCTCAAGCAAATTCAGTGGAAATTTGAAAAAAAGATGTTAAAAAATAAATGGCTTGTAAATGCAGTGAAGTACCACCATAATCCTTAAATAGTGTGAAGCTTGTTTAAAAATTTTGAAACCAAATGTAAAAACGAGGTTCAAATAAAAGATGTCAAAGGTTCTAACATGCACGACTGACCTTGCTTTCTATTCGCTAACGCAATGACAGTTCTGACAGTTGACTTCAAAATGGCTTTCTCGAGTGCGTGCCCAGGATGAAAACAAACAATAATTATTATAATTGCTGTTTTCTTGTTTTCCTATTTTAGTTCAATGATGTGATTCAAGGAAAATTCATTACCTGACTCGTGAATTCTGCATTAAATTCCACTTGAAAACCAATATCGCACTCATCGCTTTGTGATTCGTGCAATATCGGTTTTCGCGTGCAATTTAACACGGAATTCCCTCGTCAGGTAATGAATTTTCCTATAATATTATAACAGATATTTTAATGGTATTCATGGTGTGTTGTATTATTTTCAGACTCGCAATAAGCCAGCATGGCAACAGACTGCACCATCTTTTCAGCTAAGTGCTAACAAAAGACTTGCAGCTGATGCAGAGGAAGAAAGTCATTCATTAGGTCAGGTTCAATGTTATATTTAAATGGTTCACTTAGTCAGCACTAGTTAATTAAGTCTGGATGTTGATAAGGTTGAGAAAAGCTTTGGATTGAATGGTGGAGAGATGTGAAGTTTTAGAGAGGTGAAATCAGGAGTTGTTTGATTTTGGATCCCATCCCCAACTCCCAAGTTTGCTTTTTGACTGCCACATGCCAATCACTTGTTGAGAACTGAAGTTATAACCTGATGATGTCAATGAGTTTATGGATAGTTCAGAATCACATGAATGAATATGTGAAAAAATATTAAGAGACATTCGCAAATATAACAATAATCCCAAATCAGGGAAAAACAGCATTTTTTATGTCATGAATTCCCCTCTTGTACAGTAGAATTATAGAATCTAGGTAAACTTACTTTTTCAGGATATTTAGCAACTACCCAAAAGGCTAGAATATTAAGTGTTTTTCCTTTGTGTAAGAGACTCTGGAATAATCTGTAACAGTTAGCCTAGTGTATACAATGTTCACCTCAAGAATACATTTTGTTAATTGCATGGTCCAATTTATTTCTGCTTATAATAACAGGTTTTGGCAAAAAAGCAAAACATGTACGCAGCAAGACTTGGGATGCTGCAAATGGAAAAACCTCTCCATCTTCACCCAGTCCTCCTCCTGGCACAAATGGTAGAAAGGGAGGTGCTTCATATGCTGTTAAGAAGGACAGGGAATCATTCCGTAGCGCTCTTGTCAACATCATCATGTAAGTGAGGTGCTACAGTTCAGGGATGATGGCCACAGTCATGAATGCTATGAGCATGTAGAGCAGAAACATTTGGCTAAAATTACTAAAGAATCACTTACTTTAGTTTTATAGTTATTTAGATTGACCCTGCATCTACTGGTAGTTGCTATTGGTCTTATAATGCAAAAATTGTCAATGTGCAGGCCACAAGAACTGAAAGCAACAACACTGTGTTTTCAGTTAGTAGGGTTAACATAAACTTGTTTATTGTTTAATACAGGCAGAATGAGGGTACAGCTCCAGTGTGTCCATCCTCTCCAGGAGAGCTTCCTCCCCTGGAGCGAACTGGCTCCCCAACTGGTGCTGAAAAAGATATTTTGGAGAGCTTGTTAATTCATTTTGTGTCATTGTAAATAAGACTCATTCATGTTTTTGTTATTGTAATGTTCTGTATGACTGGAGCTATATTTATAAGAGGGCTTCATTTATTTTGCATCATTATTGTTTTAAAAAAAAAATTCGAAAAAAAGTTTTTGAACTTACTCATGTCATCTTCAGGTTCTAATGGTATTTGTGCAATTTGAATTTTCACCTAACAGTACATTGTGGAATTACAATTAAATTTTTGTATTGAAAAGAAGAGAGACGTGTATGGGAGTAGGTTTTGTCATGGATCAGAATGAGATGATTTGCATCATATTTGAAATAACACTGTCTACATCAACATATTCAAGAAATTCTTTAAATAAATTGTTCAATAAATCACTCCAAATGATAGTGTGAAAATCAAGAGTACATTTCCTTAAAACTTCAGATTGGGTAAAAATAAAGATGATTATGGATTCTCAGTAGATTTACACAAAACTGATCATAATTATCCAACTATTCTCATTTCAATTCTATAGCACTACTACTACTATAATATTCACCATGGAATAGACACAGAACATGTGGCACCTATGGAAAATTCTTGGCTAGATCATGTTTTGCAACTTGTTCCTCAAAGGTTGAAGGTAAATGTTTGGGATTGTCCTCAAGCCATATTTCTTTATCTTGTTCTGTCATTTTGTTTGTTTTTATCAGATTCATGCATGTACATCTGTACACAATTTTAGATCATTAAATTAGCATATCCTATAACAGTAATGTACAACAGCATTAATATGATTTGAAACCTTGTGCAATAACTAAATTATCAATCACCTGAATACATGACTGTATACAAACTTGCACACGTATTTCATGTAAACTGTTATATCAGAATGAAGTTTAAATGATCTGAACAACTTTAAAAAAAGGAGGCTGGTTAGATCCTGTCATGCACATGTCTGTACAATATACAAAACATATTTGAGTACACTATAATGGTACATTTTCTAATTCATGTTTATTAATGGATGCAGTGTGCAGAAATGTTTGAAGCATAGAAGTAATGCAAGTGCATTAATTGAGTTTTTTGCGGCTCTAGTAAAGTTGGTTTTGGCATATAATTTGATATACAGCAGTTGTAATATCTATTTCTTGCATTTAATAATACTTTCCTTGTATGGTTTCAGGATGGGCTTGATTTGTGTATAGAAAACCTTTCAGATGAAATGAAAGAAGACTATTTGTTCAGTGTCAAAAAGGCTATTGGTGAGTACAAAATCTGTTTTCTCTTTTTTAGAAATTCTCTTTGGCTCTGTCATACAGTAAACACTGTAATTGAATGGTTAATTCATATGCCATGACACTTTATTTGGGTGATTGAGGCACTCAGGGTCCCTTTACCTCAGTCACTTCCTGGCTGTGCTCAGTGTAATTTATGGTCACATACATTGCACCTTTTAATATGTCGATACAGAATTGTGTTTTAACCCCCTGACCAATGATTTTGGATGTAGAATGAAAGACAGTTTTGTATGCAGTTGATATTACAGTTTATGTGGAAAGTTGGTTTTGTTTAGTTCCAAATTAAAAGACCTGTTGCTTAATACTGAAAAAAGAAATTTTTTTGTTGGTTCGTGTTCAATGATTCAACCAAAAAATTAAACATGCTTTCTAACTTAACATCCTGTAACCATTGAATACACAACATCATAAGGAGAATATTTAGTGCGGGTTGTGTGATTTAATTTAAGATAATCAAGTATCATTAGCATGTGACTAATTTTTCCTATCCAGCATTGTGATTGGTTAATGGTGTGCTTTTTGATCTTTTTCTACAGTTGACTTTGTGCTCAGAGATCCTAGAGAAAAAGATGATGATTAAAAAGAGGAAGTTTTAGAACACAAGAAAGAGTGAGTACATGCATTGATGTTTTATTAGAACTTTGATTGATGTGTTACATTAATTATGCAATTTGATTTTGAACCAATTTGAAAAACATAATTTTCTTTTAAGTACTGATGATACATATCATACACATATGTGTACATTTTGGCCTAATACCTCTAGTAGCTGTCTTCAATGATTGAACGTAATGCAGTAGCTGGTCTTTCCCTTACTTCTTCTGTTCTAATGACTTGAACTATTGTATTTGTGAGTGCCTCAGAGATAAGCATTGAATATTTTGATATCCTGCTGTTAATTATTACCCATTACAGCTTCACTCATGCACACATTCATTAGTTTCAAAGTGTGGATTTTTCTTTTAAAACTCAGCTACTGATTTGTTTACATTCTCTATATTACATGTAAGTATTTCGACAGATAATAACAGTTACATGTAGTTCTCAGATTGTTTCATATAAAGAAAACAGTTGGGAGTGCTTACAGGATGATAAAAATTGTTTCTTACATGTACATGTAAATGCTCGGTGCTGACATACAGTGTGATATTGTCTCAATTTAGGTTGATGCAGATTCCTAAACCTTGGTACAGATCATATGTCACTGCTAAGGCAGCCATGCAACAGGACTTGTTTGGAACCAATCCTAACATGGCAGCTGTACTGGACTTGTGGCATAAGACTTTTGGGTACAGTGATTTTACTCTAGCTTGCAGTGATATCCTTATGGATATTTTCAAGTGTATCCTGTGCATGTATCTGAATATTGTGTAAATTATACTTTCTGTATTTTGATCGAGGGGCATTTCTTAAGTTGCATTACTTTGAGCATTATTGATCACTACACATTATTTATGTAATGATTATCTCATGCTTTCTTGTAATAATTTGAGGCTTGTGGATATTCATGACATCCAGTTACGGCCTGAGGCTTTGGAGCTTGCCATGTTTCAGAACATTGTAATGAGACATGTTGAGATTGCCGAGGAAACACTTTTGAAAAAGTAATATTTTTTCTCTTTCTTTTTTTCTTTAATCTTGTCTCTGTGCTATTTAGTGCCATGCTAATTATGATGTCATAGTTTGAATTTTGCAATGTCAGCGTAGTTAATGGATTTAAAGTATTGATATTGCACCAAATGACCATTTCTGCTGCAGAAATAAGTAATTCAAAGCAGCTAGTAACTCATTCTCTTCATTTAATTTTGTGCTAATGGAGGAAATTTAGTCCTTGAACAGTCCTTGAAATACCTTTGAAAAAGGAATTTTGTCAAGGAAACAAATGCAAGCAAGTAACAGCAACCAAAATGCCAAAAGGTTGGAATCATTTTTTAATGCCACTGCAGTTTTAATGACAAACCAACTCCACATGTTGGCTCTTAATTCCATTGATGATTTTACAAAGCTGTTTTGTCCCCCAGCAGTAAGTTTCATGTATTTGTGTACAGTTACATGTAAATGTTGTATGATGTAACTTAAATTTAATTTTGTCACGTAGTGTTTTCCATGGTAATTACAAAGAAATTAACTTTTGTTATTTAGGGATATTGTTATCATAAAGTAAGGTATTAAAGGTACTCTCGGGATTAGAACAATCAGATGATTCTGTAACTTGTTGCGACTGTCAACTGAAGCTTGATTGATATAAAGTTGCAGCTGACACTGTCTTAAAGTTAGTGTTGAGGTTCAAGAATTTGCCTTGACAATTTTTGTTAAGGAAACACAGGGGAAGAAGAAGCAAAGTAGAGTGTAGAAGTTTGCAGTGTATTAGTAATTCCTTATATCGTGCAACCATTGAAAAACAAACAAATGTCATTTACTTGTTTAAATTTAACAGGATTCCATCAGAGCATTTGAACATCCAGGGTTTATCATGAGGCTTGTATTAGAGGGTGACACAGTAAAATTTGAGCCAGATTTCAAAGATTTTGAGGTACCAGTGTGTTTACTTACAAATTATCATTATTTTCAGATAATAATTGTCAATGTTAATTTTAGTGAACAAGTTTATTATACTGTTGTTGAGTAATCAATGATTTTTTATGAAAAGAGTAATGACATCAATGAAAAAATGCTTGTCTTATATGTACCTGAATCTGATTGGTCCTTAAACAGCCTTAATTTATTTCTTACTTGGTTTGATGGGTGCCACACCAAACTGTCTAATGTAACTTGTCGTGATAGCAGTTTCTAAAAATTTATTATGTCTAGCTTACCATTGCTAGCAATCAAAAGCAAGCAAAGTCATTTGTGAACAGATTCCCAAGGTTCTGGTTGATCAGAAAATGAATGAAAGCACGTCTGGGGTGTGCTTTTTATAGTAAACATTTAAGTAGAATTGATAAGCTCTTTGACAGGTGTTATAAGCTGGGTTACTGCTTAAAGCAAGACATTATCTTGGATATCCATTGTAATAGAGATAAGAAATTATGGCAAAGGATCTCTTCCACCAACACTGCGTTGAGATATCTCTTACCTCCCCAGAGAACACGGCAGTTGAGAACTAGGTCGCATACTTATTATATCTTGCCTCTGGTTCAGACAAGCCGTTTTAAATCACTTTTTTATTAATAGATGTCTTTTCAATAGTAATTAATACCTTTTCTTTTTCCTTATTCATTCTATTCACGTTAATTGTTGCACGTCTGTTTCCACAATAATTCTTAATAAAGACCTTTATTGTTATTATTATTATTATTATTATTATTATTAAATTACCTGGTTTAGTGACTTTTATTCTGATATGTTTTCTTTAAGGTTTGACAACCATTTCAGTACAGTGGCCATTGGCCTTAAGAAAGCCTTGATATGAGCACTAGTGATAATGAAAATTATCAATAAATAATGCTGTGGGGTTATTTGAGACTGCTCCTTTTTTTACTCCCTGAATGTTACTGATTTTGGTTCTCCTACCTTCACTCACCTTGTTCATTTTCTTCCAGGTGGTTTTGCTGAACGTGTATGACGTAATGGTCAAGGCAGTAATGGTTGTACCCAGAGTGGAAACCAAGTTGTACTCAGAATGGGTTAGTTGACAAATTTTAAGTTATCAAATTGATGATTTATTGTAGAAACTGTCCAGTAAGTGTTTGCTAACAGAGGTCTCGAATGCCATTTAATAGGAACTGAAAGTCACATGAAGTGTGAAAAACAGCGACAAGATTTAAACAAGATTAAGAGAGAAATCACTTCTATTTACCTTATTTATTTATTATGAAAATTAGGCAACGAAGAGCAAGTGAGTAAGAGAAGAAAGCAAGATATGATATTAAATTAAAGTTTAAACAATATCCTTCAGAAATATCAAAGGAGTCGCGTCAATTTTACAAAGTCCAATCCCCTCACAACACATTCAAAGAACAAGGAGCATGAATTGCGAAAGGTGCGATGAACGATAATGTTTAGATATACCTACTTATAGGGAGAATTTTAGATACGAATTATTTTTACCTTTCTCGAGTCTGTTGAAAAACCGTACAACTAGCAGTTATTCGTGGAATTAGCTTCAGAACGTTATCTTTTGACAAAATTATGTCAAATTATCAAGATCTGGAAGAAAGTTCCCGATTGTTTTACTAACCTAAGTGAAGCACTCATAATCAAATCAAACATGATATTCCAACCAGTTTGTGAATAAAAAGAGTATTAAGTAGATTAAATAACGTCTAACTTTAGATCTGTTCTTTAAAATCAGTCCAAAAAAGAAATGAAACCAGTAGGGCGACTCATTTACATAACCTGCTCGGGAGTAAACGAAACATGAAGTAACATACTGAGTAACAGGTTGACTCTGTGGAGAAACACTTTATTCGGCTTATGCCAAATATTCATTATGTCACTTGTGAGCAGAAAACTGTCTGGTATATGGACATATATAGATAATCATTTAATTCTTAAGACCAAACGTCTGGGTTCACGTTGGACGCAAGTCAAAGAACAAGACCATGGGGCGATACATCCCAACAGTTTTGGCGCTTTTCACATTCCTTTCTTTTCTAGGAACAGCTACAGGTATCCAGAGGTGAAAATCCTCAAAGTCTATCAAAGTTAGCAGGGTTAAGGGTTGCTAAATTGGGTTCATAAGGAAAATTGTGTTACATAGCACTAAATTGAAGCAGTGGTTTCATGTAAAGACCTTGAAACTTTCCCCAGAAGGATTTACATTATACGAAGATGCAATTACCTCACCTCAGTATTCAGTGTTCACCCTGGTAAATAATGCCCGTTTGTTTCATTTCATCAGGTCAGGATGCAACGGAGGGCACTGTCGATGGAAATGGTCCTGAAAGTAGCATACCTCCAGGTATCTCGTTAGTCAACTAAGACCTCAGTAGAGACATTTATGGGAGACCTATGGCCTATACGATTTCTCTTTGTTTTAGGTGAAGACGGTTTCATCATAACTTTGGAAGTACTCTCCGGCGTTCCTGACCCACAATGGACGATTCAACAGAATGACCCAAGGTTCAGCGAAGTGCAAAATCTTTACAGAGATGCGGAAAAACACAAACCAGAGGAGGCACCAGCGAAGCTCGGATACGAGGGATTCGTAGTACAGGAGGTGAGGAAGGGTCAATACCAGCCATTGGTATTGATTGTGGGTCCTCAAACAAAGCAGTTACAGCTGCTCTTACTCCAGACCAGCCCTCCGAACAAGATTTCGACGAGTCTCAACCACATCGTCAAAGAAGAAATTCGGAGTGGAAATGTCAAAGCCGTAAAAAGAAGTAGAGTAAAACGTTACGCACCCACGTATAATCCCGGAAGATGGAACGATAATGTACACGTGCTGTTAAACAACTGCTACAACTACGCAAGCACAAATAGGACTGACACCTTTGCACAGCCCGGGAGAGCAACAAACACACCGCTTCCGTGGTCATTTACTGGGGCTGACGCACGGAGATCAGCAGAGTCCGATGGGTGTGTTTTCGTAACAGCCAAAACAACCATGTCCGCTCCTTCTGGCGATGAACACCTTTTGGCACTAGTTGTTTCCACAAGTAAGTAACTACAGCATTACTGAATATTAACAAGAACCATAATAAACGTTACAAGATACTAAACACGAGGTTCATTTCAGTTGTAATGCGTAAAAAACTTATAACTTGATAGCAGCGTAAATATTTGCTCGAGGACGAACTTTGGCGTTTAGTACTTTTAGACTTTTTTCGAACGATATTGTTGCAAAACCTAATGCAGGAAACCCTAATGCATAAGATTTGTTTCAAAAGTTTTTTTTTTTTTTAAAGTCACGAGTATAATCTGTTCATATTTACATTCACAGCGATTGTAAACGATTACCAGTGGTACCGGTTGGACAGTAATGGATACTGGTCTCACAAACCAGGCCGAACCCCTGCCACTGACCTTGACGGCAATGGAAACAAGATCCGTGATCCAAGAAACGCTGCTAATGGTTTCATACCCTATGAATTTGTTTGTTTCATGAAAATTAACAGGAACACTCTAAAAATCGCTTGAGTTTAAAACGTATCAGCCAATAGATCTGATCAAATCACACAGGTGTAACTCAAACTTAAAATTTTAATGATTAACCCCGTGAAAAGAGGTAAATAAAATGACTGTTTGAAAACGCGAAAACTCCTTTGTCAATTCAATGTTGTCTGTCACCGATTATTCTTTGTCAGCTCATCACTGTTTATTTGGGTGTTTAAGAAAACTGCAAAAGTCGCTACGAAAACAATTTTTATTTATTACTTGCTCGTTATAATTTTGACAAGGGATCGTAAGCTCAAAAATGTTCTCCAGCTTCTCTAGTTTTTCGCCGCCCGCAACCAAGCCATGCGAATACTACCAAATTTTCCTCTTGTAATTAAAATTTGCGAAACTGGCTATTTCTTGAGGATATCTTTACTTTATGGTCGTAAATTTTTGCCACTTTTGTAACGTTCTGTCCATAAACAATTCAAACAACTAGAGATTTTAAGCTGCCCTATCTTCTTGAAATCAGCTCTACTGGGCACCTTTTCATCACTATGACCATGGGTTGGCACCTCTTCACAACTATCCCAGGTATTGAGTTGATCACCTCAGTCAAAGCTTACAATAAAAACATTCCACGGGATCAGCTTTCCAAACTGCATAGGAATGTGATTTGCGTCGGGTTTGAAAGATTCACTAGTGGCACAAGAAGATTTCATCTCTTACCTTTATACGAATAATTAGAGCCATAAACCTATATAAGAAATCGGAAAGTCCAAATCATCTTCATTGCTTCTGAAACTCAGTCCAATCTCTTTTGTCAAATTGTACATACGCGAATATTTTTCAAAATAGTTTTCAAAATTTCATTTTTAACGGGTTTCTAAATTAGGAGAAACCGAAATAGTTGAATGTCTTCTGCCAGTTTTTGCTACTCCGTCAACGGCATTGTCCGAGAATTACGATCTTTGTAAATCCGTTCCATACATATTTCTTTTTCTTCACGGGATCAAAGCGAGCAAGATTGCCGCCCTCGAGTGGCCAATCATACACATAATTCGCTACATCCTGCTCACGGACGCTTCAAGATTAAGAATGGTTTCAGTAAAAACTGAATCATTAGATGACGCTATTCAAGAGTTTTCATTGGCTTAACCATCATTGGTTATGAGCCATTATACCATGCTCTACAAATATTGAAAATGTACGCACGCTTCAGCTCATAATTGAACCGAAGCTAAAATTTATCTATCTATACGCTGTGGCGTTTTTAATTAAACAGTTATTATCTCAATTCAACGCGCGCTCGTGCAATAATGGTCTTACTAAGATCACCGTGAATGGACGCCATTATCAACAGTCCCTGTAGGACAGCTGTGTCATTAAGCGTTTGTTATGCTGTTTTGTTCAAAACTCACAAAATTTTCTTTAAGACACTTGAAGTCAGCTATCATAACAAGCTGCTAAGTTGGAGTACATATTCCTCAAAAAGAATATGTTGTCCGATCGAAGATTGAGCTCGTCTGCCGCAGGGTTGAAACCTAAAAAAATAATAATAATAATTTGTGTTGGCGCGTGTTAAGGAGGAAACTAGCTACAGAGCGTACCATGCCTAGCAAGAGGCTCCAAGGAATGGTTCAGTCAATTCTACTCACAGAAAATTTACTTCTCCCAATTCTTCAGTCTGACTACTTACTCCGAGTATTTCAGGTCACCTGACTGACAACTCCATAGACAAAGATCCTCTATTGAATATCGGTGGACATGTGTGGACATGCTAGCCAACTAATCTTAGAGGATTTAACACATGTTGTCAGAAAAATGACCCAAACACTTTCATAAGAGTCTCATAAAAGAACAACAACGTGCTTAATGATTCCAATCAAACAAATAACCTTGGCCTGCCAAAGCCAAAACTAGAGCTTTAGTGTGAGTCCGAGACAAGATCAGAAGACACACTAAGCACGTCCACTGAAGGAAGTAAGATAAAACAGTAACAATCAGGAAACTCATCGCGATAGCCGAAACCCAAATAAGTTCAGACGAACTAAACGCTAAATATAAAAAAAAATTACCAAATTATACTTAGCTAATTTGACCATTATATTGACCATTATTTGAACGGCTTCAAAATGGTTCAATTAACATATTTCATTTCTATCAGGTGAAAGGGCATTTGAGCGTACCGTAAATGGAAATGGTCCTGCAAGTAGCATACCTCCAGGTATTTCTTTACTCTACTAAGATTTAAGTCAAGAATTACAAAGAGGGAGGACAAATTGCTATCATGATTTATCTTATATTAGGTGAAGATGGTTTCATCGTAACTCTAGAGGTATTTTCTGGCGTTTCTGATCCACAATGGACGATTGGACAGGACGACCCAAAGTTCAGTGAAGTAAAAGGGCTTTTCAGAGCTGCAAACAAATACAAAATAGAGGAGGCACCAGCAAAGCTTGGATATGAGGGATTTGTAGTACAGGAAGTGAAGAAGGGGCAATATGAGCAATCGGTATTGATTGTGGGTCCTGAAACAGAGGAACTACAACTTCTCCTACTCAAAACTGGCCCTTCCGATAAAGTTCCGACAAAACTGAACGACCTCGTGGAGAAAGAAATTAAGAGTGAAAATGTCAGACCAACGAAACGAAGTCGAATGAAACGCTACGCGCCATGGTATCAACCAGAAAAATGGAACGACGGTATTCAAATGTATTTTAACAATTGTTACAACTACGCAACCACAAAAATGACCAACACCTTTGCACAGCCCGGGAAACAGAGTGGATTGTCGTTTCCGTCCCCATATAACGGAGAGGACGTAAAGAGATTAGCAGAGGCCGATGGTTGTGTTTTCACGCCTGCTAAAAAACACATGTGCGCTCCTTCCGGTGATGAACACTTGGCGGCACGTTTTGTTTCCACCAATAAGTACTTCAAAAAACTTCTAATATAGTATCCAAAATAACATTGTGAGATACAAAATGTGACTACCATCTACATGGCTTGAACATAAGTTTACGCAGCTTACGAGGTTTCTCAAAACTATTGGTTATGGGCGTTACTGGTGTACAAGGGGGGGTCCAGTCGGTATTCTGTGTAGAGAGTGACACTGATTTATTTCAGGAGGCTAAATATAACAGACCAATGACTCTAGCCAATTCAAACTCTAGCTCTTCCGGATTTAATTACGCCTCCCAAACACTCTTAGTTCCATCGCAGCCTTTCTTTGGACCATCACAAAACGCTCCCCCATGCGCGTTGCGTGACTTCACAAACCACGGCGGCGTAGGAGACTAAACACCCTATGCTTGATTCATATTTTTCTTTTTTACGAGTTTTTTCAATTATTATGAACGTCATTGCTTTTTATTTCCTTTAGCAAAGGATCTTGAAGATTACCACTGGTACCGATTGGACAACAATGGATACTGGTCTCACAAACCCGGCCGAACTCCTGCCACTAACCTTGATGGAAATGATGAAAAGATCATTGATCCAAGAAACGCTGCTAACGGTTACATACCCTACAAATTTGTTTGCTTCATGACCATCAATAGAAAAACTATCGTAGTCAGATAAATTTTTGTCATGATCGTGATCCGTTAGGTCATCCAATCAATCTAACGTAATTTAAAAGTGAACAAACAAATAGTTCTGACTGGTTGAATTAAAAGAGTTATTTGTATGAGTAAAAAAATGTCTTTGTTGTCGCCTGTTTCTCAACAGCTCGTCAGGTCGCAGTTTATGCTTCAGAAATGGTAGTTTTAATCGTTGTATTTTATTTTGATTCACGGCCTGCATGCTGTATAAAGTCTAATTTGGTAGGACTCAACAAAATGTCTCAACAAAATGGCTCAACAAAATGGCCAACAAAATGGCTCGTCAAAATGTCGTCAGCTGTTCTGCTGTCCGCTGTTTGTGTGTTTCTTCTATGCTCAAAAGGATTTTAATTTACCTATTGTGGAATTGTTCACTGCTTTCGATACAGGCCAAGGAAAACCTTCCTTCCGAATTTGGTATTGAATGGTACCCAGTACTCCTGACGGGGTGCCTGGGTAAGACTGATTTAGCAGCTATTATTTTAAAATAAACAGCCACAACAAAATTTCATCTATTAAAAACCAATTTGAAAACTGAAAAATTGCGTTGAGACCGATCCTTGTTTTTAAAGGAGTTCCTTTCTTTGGGAGACAACGATTGATTATTTTCCAAATTAACTTCGACTTTAAAGATGCTTGCGCGGGGAAATGGCACTCTTAGAATTGTCAAGAATTACTCTTCAACACTGTAGATAGCGCTCATGAACGCGGCAAGGGGGATCATAACATTTCTCCGGTAACTGAATATATAATTGAAAAGATTGTTAAGAGATCTACCAACGAAAAAAATTGCTAGTGCAACAAGGTAGCTAGTTAAAAGTTGAAGGCACTCCGAATTTGTACATGACCATCCATTTTTTCGAGAAGGATATCATGATTTACAATATAAAAAGCTTTAGCAAAGTCTAAGAAAGACCCAAAAGCACCTTTGTTGCTATCTACATATTTCCTAGGAATATCAACAATTCGTGACATAACTTGTGACGTCAAGAGTGTCCATCACTCAATACGAAATGTAGTTGGTAGAGAAGATTGTGTTTCTCCGTATGATTTATAACTTTCTCACAAATGAGTTTTTCAAACTTTTCAAGATTTGTGTTAAATTTTGAAAATGACCGGATATATACCTTGATGCAGTAACTGGTGGATAACTATCGCCAGTGCTTCATAAATGTGGTTGTAGAAGCAACTTTGATATATTTCCTGGAAATGCCTCCATTGATTTTTCGACCTTCAGATTTCTAACGTCGTGGAAAATGAAACTATTCAAGCAGTGTCATTGTCAATCGTTGGAAATTTATTCATAAATTTTCACTGCCCTAAAAAGAGATATTAAGCTCATTACAAATCCTTTCTCTGACTAGTAGTAATCCTTTCTTTGAGTAGTGTTTTTCTAATCGAGATTTGAAGACAGTTTTTTTACTATTTATTCGTGTTCCAATGAATTTTAAAGTGTTCTTATCAAAATCTATATCGATTCAAATCAAACAGTTTCACCAGTTAGTCTTTCAGGCAGCTCTAAAAATTTCATTTAGCTTACTTTTACTTATACCTTGCCTACTCTGGTTGTTTAAGCTAGCCGTTACTCCTACTGAAATAGGTTTTAAACGACTAATGTCTATCCTAAATAAACAATAAAGTAGCTGTTGACACCGTCTCGAAGCCTTCCACATAGAAGCATGACGGCTCGTGATATGTTTAGGCTTGAGATGTTCACTATGATACTCAAAATTTCATCCACATCATCATTTATAAGATTTTAAGACCAATTTTTGATAAATCTTAAAGGTAAACTCCCCAAGGCATTTTGGTTCGTTTGAAGTGGGTAAATTATTAGCAATCGCAAGGAACTTTGGGAGGAGTTCGGAAATGTTGGCAAGGCAAATATCTGATTAAATAACCCTTTCAGGGGTATTTGATCTGATTCGTTCGTGCCGTGAGCCTTAAGACAAATGATCGATAAAATTTCAATAAATTTCTGCTCCCACGCCACGGTTAAAAAAGGAACTGCTGGAACTATGCACTTCTTTTAAAGATCACATGCAGATCTGTTTAATTCAATCATGCATATATTTTAAGCCTGGTGTTAACCAATACTGAAAGTCTGACGACGGCGACAGGATAAAAGTTACCCTCGGAAGAATTTCAGAAATGCATCCAAACAATGTCTGGATTTTTTTCCTTTTACTTATATAAACGTTTCATTAAGTGTCCTCCAACACCCGCGTGGGTTATTTCGAAAGTAGACCGATTGAAACTGCACTGTGCAACCGAAATTAGTCATTCTTACCCAAAGCATTACCAGTCCAGTCAATGAATGACAATTTTCTGCTCTGCGTTTCCCACAACGACTAGTTACAGGTTCTAAATCGAGAGTCGGGTTGAAAAGATCTTTTGGATAACATTTCATCAGAGAACGGCATAAGGACACAAGCATTGTGACTTCTTTTTTTATTTCCTCATATTCGTGCCAGAGAGTTACTTATCTTCTGGTTTTTGGCTTGAACGCCTGGATAGTCACGACATGAGAAACATCTGCTTGTAAGTGTATAAGAGAGATAAGTATCGCCCAGTAAATGTCAAATATGTGCTTGGAAGCCACCTGTAAATATTAGGACCCATAAATACCAAACTGAACTGAGAACAGAACCTGGCATCTTTGACAGCACTTTTCCAAAGAAAGACACAAAGCATCATGGAGAGATGGCACTTGATATTCGCGATGAGTTTTATGCTTTTTGCTGTCCATGGACACTCTAAAGGTTAGCACTGAAAGACTATGATGTTCTTTAGTCTCACGTAAGGTTAACGACATGGCACACTTCTTCATTTCAAGCCGTGATTGGTTTCAGTGGAATAGTTCAAAAGTATATAAAAAACGAAAGCTTTAATTGTTACTACTTGTTCATTTTCCATTGGAATCTTTAAGTTCAGGTCTAAATTAACTATTCTTGTCCTTACCCCTTCTTTACGTCGAGTTTCTTTTCATATTCTCTTACAATAACAAACTAGAGAAACCTCATAACTGGTCACCAGTTCCTTGTATTTGAAGGTATACATATATACATACATACATAGGTTACCTACATAGGTTAATTTACCACTCCCCATAGGGGCTTTTCGTGGCCAACACCCACCCATCCCACCCACGAAAGGACATCCACCCCACACATTAATCTCGTGCGCGGGAAATTAACGTCTCCTACCCCTAACCCTGCAGGAGACGGGGCCCACGGTTTATTCGTCCTTATCCGAGAAGACTAGAATGTCTATCCATTTCTTGATTATAGAAAGGTAGCAAATTCTCCTCACTTATTTTAAGATCATGAGTATTGGTCCGTTATCACATACATATTCCAGCGACAAGCAATTCCGTGGAGTTAAAACGAAAAACTTTTTAAATGAAACACCTTCCAAAATATGGAAAAAAATTTGGTATCTTCAATGCAAAACTGTGATGCTAACGTAAAGTGATATGAAATGCTGGAGATGACAACTTAGAGAAAAATGCTGTGGTAACCTGATATGGATCAGCATTTTACCCAATGGAAAACAGCATCATTTGTCTCTCAATGATATGGGAAATTGAATCATGCTCTGACGATGTAGGCAACCTATCAAGTCAGCAAGTCTCTACCTTCCATGTGGTCTCTAAGGGGGCGTTTTTCTTCTTTCAGGGCTTATTTCATCATAATAATAATAATAATAAGTAAGATCTTTTGACAGGGAGCCCACGTCACAAAGTGTGGTTTTCAGTGAGGCCCTGCATAAATCTAACGTAAGGATAACAGAAAATATAAATATGGTTATCAAGAAAAGGATAAAAGGGCATAATCAATAGAAGAGACTACATATTTTTAACAAGACGTCTAAAAACTGAAAAATCGGAAATGTTCCTAGTGCCGTCTGGGAGAGCGTTCCAGTCATCTACTGCATGACAAACAAACCGATGCTGACCCCATGTACGCTTTGATTGTGGTTTACAAATGTTGTTATTAAAACGAGTGTTATAATCATGCATGTCTTTAAAATGATTAAAATTAAAATTTCAATCAATTAGTCCATTCAAGGACTTAAAAACCAAAAATAGACGATGAGATCTTCGTCTTTTTTCCAATGTATCCCAACCAAGTAGATCAAGAGCTTCTGTTGCTGATGAATGCTTTGGCATATCTAAAATTAATTTAGCTGCTTTATTCTGGAGTAATTGGATCTTGTTCATCAGAGTGGTGTTGGATTTATCCCCCCAAGTCACATCAGCATAATCAAGGATTGGCAGCACCATGGCTTTTACAAAGAGTTCCCTTGTATTTCTTGGCATAAGATGTTTTATTCTCTGTAAAACGCCAAGCCTCTGAGACACTTTGGTCTTAATGTAATCCACGTGATCAGTCCAAGTCAGATTCTCATTGATAATTACGCCCAGATACTTGAACGAATTGACTCTGTCTAACTCCTTCTCCTTGATTATTAATGTGAATTCTTCTAAGGTGTTAAGTTTCCTTGGACCGCCAATGAGCATGAATTTAGACTTCGAGATATTTAGTGTAAGTTTATGCTCGTAGAGCCACTGAGCTAGCCTGTACAGATCCTGATTCAACATGGTCTGTAGGTCACGGGCTGATTGAGAAGAGCAGTAGATAGCAGTGTCATCAGCGAATAAGGTGACCGTAGTGTTCCGAAGGACCTTGGGTAGATCGTTGATGTAAATGGCAAATAGTAATGGACCGAGAATAGACCCCTGAGGAACACTAACGGAAACCTTCCGCGCAGGAGAAGAGGCTTGACCAATCACAGTCTTCTGGTAACGAGAGGATAAGTAGGAATGGAACCACTCAAGACTCTTGCTGCGTAATCCTAGAGATTTGAGCTTCCCGAGTAAAATGACATGGTCAACGGTGTCGAAGGCTTTCTTCAGATCAATAAAAACCACACCATTTACTAAACCTTTATCCATATTACTTAGCACTTCATCGGTAAACTGCGTTAGAGCTAAAGCGGTAGATCTTGCACGTCTAAAGCCAAACTGGTTCACAGCAAGCAGATTGTTGGAGTCGAGGTAGCCGTAAAGTTGAGAATGAACAGCTCTCTCAATTACTTTACTGACCGTGGGCAGGATAGAAATGGGACGATAGTTATCTTTATCGGACTTATCACCTTCTTTGAAAAGAGCAGTCACTTTCGCACATTTCCAAGATGATGGGAATTGACCCTTCTCAAAAGAGAGGTTTATGATATCCCTCAGAGGTGAAGCAAGTACATTTGCTGCATCACGGAGTAAACGTGCACTGATGTTGTCTAGTCCTACTGCTTTATTGGTTTTCATTAGGCGCAGCTGCTTTTCAACAAAGGCTGACGTCACATACTTGAGAGAGAACGATAAGGTAGGAACTGCATCGTACTGAGTCGGTTTTAAACCACGAAAGGCCTTTGCAAGGCTCTTACCGATGCTTGAAAAGTGATTGTTTAGAGTTTCTGCAATGCCTTTGGGGTCAGTCTGCAATTTTCCATGACCAAAAACTGCATTAATTTCATTGTGGTTAGAGGGAAGTGTCTCTTTAATTGCTTTCCACATCTTGGAGCTGTCACCTTTAGCATCTTCTATCAGCCGACAATAATATTTCGATTTCAGCTTCTTTTCCTCGCTATTCGCACAGTTCCTCAATTTTCGGTACATTTGCCAGTGATACTGCGAGTTCTTACGCTTCTGAGCCTGTTTCCAGTGGTAATCTCGATCACTCCGAATTTCGAGGAGTTTGTTCGTAACCCATGGTGTCTTTGTCCCCTTCACACGCTTTGATTTTATCGGAGCGTGGTCGTTTGCAATGCTATTGAAAAGACCTTCCCAGAGGAACACGGCATCATCAACATCATTAGCACTTTCGATTATGCTCCAAGGTAAGTTGCTGAGATCACGCAAGAATGCTTCTTTGTCGTAGCTTTTAAAACAACGATACTCGAGCAACTTTGGTGGAAGTTTCTTTACACCTCCCTTGATAGTACAGAACACAATGCTATGATCGCTGATGCTTGACTGCAGAACATCGGACTGCACGACCCTGTGAGTGTTGTTAACGAACATCAAGTCTATCGTGGTGCTAGAATTCTCAGTGACCCGAGTAGGTTTACAAATAATCTGAGAAAGACTGTTGTAATGCAAATTCATCAAGTTTACGGCGTAACTGATTCTTGGTGGAATAATCAATATTATAGTAACCCACCAAAACAATATCGGAGTTTTCAGTGTCGATGTGATTTAGCGAATCAGCTAGATTTGAAATAAAACCATCGATGTTCACATCATCAGGTCTGTAAGAACAGCACAGTATCATTCGTTTGCATTTAGGTCTCTTGATTTCCACCCACAGACATTCAAAGTTATGCTTTATGAGATCAGACATAACGACAAAGGGGATTCCATCCCGGAAGAAAATTAAAACTCCTCCACCACAACTTTTGGTCAAACACTGTCTATCCTTACGCACAAGCGAGTACCCTGGTATCGTGATCTCATTGTCCAAAATATTTGGAGCTAGCCAGGTTTCAGAAAGAGTCAAGATGTCAAAGGAGTGTTTGTGGACAAGTTCCTTTACATGATCGAGTTTGTTTACCAAACGATTAACGTTTAAATGAGCAATCTTGAAACCCCGTAACATGCGAACGTCAGAATGAAAATCGTTATTGTCTGACCGTTGCTGAGTAGTAGTATTGCAATGAGAGTCATCCAAACAGTCTATGCCAGGGAACAGACAAGTAAAACACATCCAGGTAGAAGATTCATTAGTTGCGAGAGAATAATATTCGTCAACGCCCATGTTCAAGCATTTAGCATGGTGCCATTTGTCGCAACCGTCACACTGAATAGCTCTTTGGTTTGAGCGACATCCTTTAGAACAAATAGCACACGGATCTTTCACCGGACCGGGGTTGGAGCTCACATCCCCGGCTAAGAGCAGTAAGTACGAGGCAGAAAGACTGACGTTAGCCAAGTAAATCGAAGCTTGAAGTTTCCAAGATGGCGACGAGGCAACACGTGTTGAGCGTCTTGGTAGACCAGAGTTTCGTCCGGGAAAGCTGGCAGAGTTTAAATTAAGGGCCAGAAACAAGTTTCCATCATCAAAATGCCTTTCGGGTACAGATGAGTTGTCTAGCGATGTTGCAAATAACAATACTAGGACAAGAGACGCGCTACACCGAGAGAGCCAACCGATCGCCATTACAACTTATTACGTCTAAAACCTGATGGCACATATGCCCCCAAGAATAGATTTTCATTTACTTTCTTGAGTTCCTCGTAGAGGTAGTAAATATGTAGCAGATAAGTGACATCAACCTTAATTATTTCAGTTGGAAAGGCTGTTATCAAAAGCAGAAGGACATATAAAGAAGCAACAGATGTTTTGGTAGGTGACAACGGACACTGTAGAGTTTATAATTACTGTTTGTGTTATCTGACATAAGAGGCGGTCAATAGATGGGCCGTCAAATGTTGAAGCTTTGGGACGTCAAAGCCGATTAAGTACAAAAATTAAAAATTATTTAATTTGCAGTGAAATAAATCTAGCAGGAAAACAAATGTCAATTTTTAGATACAGATGGCTTCGAAGTAACTTTGAGGGTATTTTCTGGTCGTCTTAACCCAAATTGGATGATACAGAAAGATCATTCATCGTACCAAGAAGTGGAAAGTAGTTTGGCGAGTGGGACCACATACCAACCCGAAGGTGGACCTTCAAAGCTTTGGTACAGAGGATTTCTTGTTAAAAAGGTAAACAACGGAAAGACTGAGGAACCGGGAGTGTTAGTTATAGCATCAAAAACAAAAACTCTCCAGCTGCTGTTACTCCAAACTATCCCTGAGAATACGATTTCGGATGCTACAAAAGGAATTGTTGAGAACGAAATCAAAACGGGAGACGTCACAGCCGTTGATAAAGATTCAACAAAGCGATTTGCACCGTGGTGCGAACCTGAAGAGTGGAACGACCCCAAGGATGTAGAATTAAACAATTTTTACAACTACGACAACGACAATAAAACCAACACTTTTGCACAACCGGGTGAAGGAGGAGGTGAACCTCTCGAGGACAAATTTACTGATGAAGATCTTATACGTTCTTCAACGGCTGATGGTTTGAAAGTTGTGCCAAGTCAAAAACACACGTGTGCACCTGCTGGAGATAGACATCTGGTGGCTCTATTTATTTACAGGGGTAAGTACTACCTTGCTTGTCTTTTAGAAATGACATTGACATTGGCTAGGTAGCTGGGAAAATGCTAAGCCGGGATTGGTGGATGTATAACGATTCCCTATGCTATTGTATGAGCTTTATTAACTAGATTATTTCATCGCAGAACAAAATAGAAATATTGAATTTAGTAGAAAAAGAGTGATAAAATAGAAGACTAATTAAAGGCCCATATCATGTTACAATAAGGGAGAATGAGGTGCCACACCGAAAATGACGTCCAATAACAGTTGGGGAGAACTGATATCCTAATATTTGTTCTTAAAGGGGATAGATATAAGTGTTGTAACTCAATGCTTCTGGCATTGTAATTGTGTGCTAAAGATACCTAACAAAAGTCAATGAAGATTTAGAAACACTAAGATGTTCATAGAGAAATTAAAAATAAAAAGTTTAGCAATAACGGGAAATTTCAAGATACCAACTTGAGCATAACAAAGAGTAACAAGGAAGCGGAACGTCTTAAATAATTTAAATTGCCTTATTCTGTAGACTGATATCAAATGACAGAAATCCTCATAGTTATTACGTTTAACGAACTGTGGTTACAAAGACAATGACAACAACAAGCTTTGCTGATCTGAACTACTAAAGAAAAACGAAACACATTAGTAGTAAGAGGGAGTCTGTAACCAATAAGAGAGCAGCTTTCACAACAAGAGTAAAGGGTTATTACCACAGATGGTTAACAAGATGGCGTTAAGTTTTGCGCTAATCCCTTGTAGTTCTCTGGTCATTGAGACAAACTTTAAAAATGCTTTATTACTGTTTAGATGCTCGCAGCTCAACTCGCAAGTTTCCCCAAGATTCAGACATGCGTGACCACTGCGTGACCACTGTGTGACCCTTACGATTGCGCTACGAATCAAATCGCCACTTGCTGACCATATTTGGTAATACCCCTTTGTTCTCGTCCGGCATTTGGTACGAAAACTGCTCTCTCGTCGGTTACCGGATATAGTGCCGCCCTATACTACTCACACCGTTTCAAGTGTACTTTTCAGACAGTTTGGCTATGTCAACTAAATATTATTATTATGCATCCTCTTACGTCATACCTACAGACAATATATTTTACATATGCTGAAGTGACGTCATACTTACAGACAATAGTTTTATACGCTTAGGAATATGCATAATAAAACAATTATTGCATTCGGTTTTCGCATGATAGCGATAATTATTAAGGCCTCAGTTTATGTTATCCGCCTCAGCCTTCGGCTTCGGCAGATAGCACAAAACTTTGGCCTTGATAATTATCGCTATCATGCTCAACCTCATCTAATAATTGTTAATCATAGGTTTCTGACTACTTAGAGCCGTTCTTCGTTTCACTCATATTTTCCTCTCGCTAAACTTTCTGGAATTCAGTTGATAGAGAACTTAAAGATCGTTCACTTTTAAAGGCGCTGTTAAGATTCTAATTTCTTAGCCAGTCGTTAATGCTATGTTTTCAATGTACTTTAGGGGATACATTGTTGTTGTGCTTGTCGAACATCAAAGCCATTTAAAAGAACCGGGTGAAAATAAGGAGTTCTTCAAGCTGGTTACGTGTACGTGTCAATTCCTTTAGCAAGAATTAAAGCATATTACGTTATCTAAGTATCAGCGTACGACCGGTACAAAGTAGCTCTCACTTTACTACTGAGTAGTAGAATTGAATTATAACCATTGCCGTTGGACTTTTAAATACTTCTTAATGCTACACAGCTTAAAAGTGTAGATATCCGGATAAGGTAATAAAACCTTTGCCTTTCCCCGAGGACCCCAAATAATTATGTGCTTACACGTGGCTTTCAGAGAGTACACCCACCAGTGGATGATGCGATGATAAAATTATAATAAAGAGTTCAAGAGGATGGACGATACTTATGCGAGTAGAAAGTTGTGGAGTATATTCAAAGTTTTATTTTTTTCTGGTGATCGATATTTTTAACTCTAGGCCAAGAGATTATAACCTCTTGGTCTAGGCTTGTTCCTGGGGGAAATGAACTTGACCTATTTTTGTGATTTGTAAGTCGTGTCTTTCTTTTGATCGGCAGAATGTGAAATTATCAACTTATTTAGAACGCGTCCCCTGAAATATTAGACACTTGTTAAACTTGACTTTAAAAAAAGAAGTCTTAAATGAGACAGAGATGCGGTTATTTTTTCCACAAAGATGGATTTTATGTTCACTTTCTATTCGGTTTATCAACAAGTCTGTTGTCATACAAATCAGCAATAGTTTTTTCTTTTAAGACATTTTCCCTGGCAAGCAATTTTTTGTTCTCGAGATATATTTTGAAGGATAATTTGTGCTTCGTGTGCACATAACGTAGAAGTTAGAACTAACATATAATGATAAGCATATCATTTTGAAGTCTTAGAATCCCTAATACGGGTCGAAGCAATTAACTCAAATCACGTTCCTATCTTCTTCCAGCGTATATCTAAGCTTAACTGATTTGGTTCGAATAGAAACTATGAGAAAAATACCTTTATCAGCAAAGTCAAGCCTTATAAATCATTACTGGTTTTATCTTCCGGTGTCGGTGATATCTGAGAACAATTTTCTCAGTTGTATTTTTTTGGTGGTGGTCTTGGTTGTTTCTTCACAAAATTTAGGCGACGTCGAAGCTAACACCTCGTTAGTGTCATTTAACCTCCATCCATTACACTAAGAGTCGAATTACGAATAAATCACGATATTTCAGCCATGCAGCGATGTTTAAGTCAAAACGGGAATATAAGTTTAAGTCAAAACAAGAATATAATTCTACAGACTGATCTTAACCTGATATAACTTGTCCAAACACGCTCTTTTAGAATATTGCACAGTTTCTCAATTCATATTGCATGGTAATACATCCACTTCAATGGATCTTTCCCTTCTCCAAACTTTATTCATTTTGCTCAAGATCAGACTTCACTTAAAGAAAAAGGAATGGAGGTGGTTAGTACAAGTACCTGTCATAATACTTAGCGACCATAATTCAACCCGGGTAAAAGATTTGATGGGTAAGGTACCGAGAACTAAGAACATTAAAGGCTGTTATTATTGTTATCACTGTTTTTATTGTGATTATCAATATCTTTTACCATTTAATCACTGTTTAAGTGTCAACTTGATAGTATAGTCTTGAATCATCTTTCTCTTGTTGAACAGCTGTGGTCAATGCAAATTGAAATCCTGTTTAGAAGATGCCATTTTGAAAAAGAGTTTTTCAATTCCCCTGAGTAAGCGGGCAAGCTTTGATGTTATGAAATTTCTGCAACTTTCAACTGAAATTATTCTGAATCATGTAAATATCTTCTATCCATAGAAAGGAAACTATGTTTCCAAAGTTCCTGTTACTTTATTTCCGATGGGGAATCAGGCGGGACATGGTCCGACAACCGAAAAACCTGTCAAGGGAAGGGTGGCGACCTCGTCTCCATAGAAACTGAAGCTGTATGGAGCTACCTTAACGACCAAATCCAAAAACGTTGCATCGGGCAGCCTAACGAATGGTGTATAGGTCTGCATAAAGTTAACAGGGATTGGAAGTGGGTGAGTGGAAGCAAGCTTAGCATTATGAAATGGCAGACGACTGTTGGCGCGCCATCTGGTGATGGAGATAAAGCAGTGATGTCAAAGGATTACCCACCGGGAATACAAGTGCTGTTTAATGATCTTTCAAACCGACAAAAAAGGGCTTACATTTGTGAAATGCCTCAAGGTAATGTCCAAAACGCATGGTAGCTGAGCACTTTAAATCGCAGAATTACTCAGTCTAGATTTTTTTCCGATTTGATTCTTGTTACCTCAGGAGGTTAACAGAGATACTCTTAGGGAAATAAAGAGAAAAAAAGACACAGCCCCGGATATGGGACCATAGCAAAACCGATCCATCCTAAAAAAAATTTTTTCAAATTACTAAGAGGCTAGGGGAAAGAATTGAGTGAAGAAAGGAATCAGTTAAATTTTCAATTGAGAAAAGTGAAAGACAAACTACAATCTTCTCTATTATTGGATAAAGCATAATTGGAAACGAAGCCGAAATTTATGCTCTTATAAATTTATATATACTCTTATAAATTTATGTATACTCTTATAAATTTATATATACTCTTATAAATTTATATATACTCTTATAAATTTATATATACTCATAAATTTATATATAACGCCTCCCAGTTAGCTCAATTGGTAGAGCACTGGACTGTTGTGCGGGAGGTCGAGGGTTCGAGCCCCGGCCGGACCAACACTCAAGGTCTTAAAATCACTGAGAAGAATATGCCGCCTTTCTATAACATCAAGAAATGGTTAGATATTCTAGTCTTCTCGGATAGGGACGAATAAGTGGAGGTCCCGTCTCCTGCAGGGTTAGGGGTAGGAGACGTTAATTTCCCACGTACGAGATCACTGTGTGGTGGATGTCCTCCCCCGGGCTGGGATGAGTGGGTTTACTGGGCCCGCAGTAATTGGCGCAAGCTGTTGCGGTGTCCCTGCCTGTCGGCGAAGCTAATAAACTAAACTAGACAATAAATCAGTGAAATATTGACTCTAACCTACTTACAGGCATCGCAAAGAAACAATGGCGATGATTTTTAAAAGTCTTGGATAGGATATATATCTTCGAGCACGGAAAATCGGTGGTTATGTGACTAGCATTAGTGGCATTCAAATCTGGGAGATGAAATCATTTAAACTGATCCAATATTCCCTTTTAAACCTTTTAAGCTGGATAACTTTGAAAATTTGAACACCAAAAGTGAAAAACCGAAAATCTCAATGCCCCCTTCGTCACTCATCACAAGACAGTTTTAATAGCGAAAGTGACCGGCATGGTTATCAGTAAAGGAAGAAATGTTCCGAGGAGGTCAATAATCCAAATATCGTCAACCTCTTTACTGCTGTCAAGATAAATAAAACAAGTCTGCGTGGAACAACAATAAATTTAGACTATTTGATTGGAGATAGAAGCTTTAGAGGCTTTCCCCTTTCTCTTGAAAAAGATGCGGATGTAATCATTGGACCAACTGCGATGTGTTGGGCAAACATTTTTTTAATCCTTGGCAAAAGAGAGAACTCAAGCTGATATAATCACTTTCAACGCTCAATTCCTATCTGAATAATAAGAAATGTCAAAAGCGACAAAACTCGGTAGCTGAGGAAACGAAAATTGTTGTCCGTCACTCTTGCATTGCGTAAATAGGCCACTACTTAACTTTTTTAAAGGAAAGTGCTATGGACACACCCAGACATGCGTGTAGCTTGATGCTTACAGCCTGGCAATGATAGCAGCGGCCTCGGTAATCTCGGAGTTTACAATAACGCTCAGGAAGGATGTGCATCTGTGGTTTATTCTAGGTCAATGGACATGTCAACTACTCAAACACGGACGTTTTTAGTGTCGCCTAAGGGTAAGTTCTCTTCAAGGCCCAGTTGTTCGAAGGCCGATTGACTCGGGGTTAAATTTTTAATACGGGTTTCTTTATTCCTTTGTTCAAAACCCTTTTTACATCATGAATTGCGCGCGTGCGCAAGAGCGAGTTGTAGATATAATGTGAAAAATGGCTCTCGCTCGCTCGCTCGATTGGTCGATTCCTGTAACCTTTTTTTCGATTTTAGGTTTTTAAGTGCATTGGAAAGTTTTTGGCTAGTAATAAACAAACGAAATGGCGACCTTTGCTGCTAAGAATAGTGGTGGCCGGTAAAAAAGAAGCCAATCGTAATCTTAAAAGAGTTTAAAACTGTATGTTTTTCATCTGGGAATTAAAGTTTGCCCAATCTCCGAATACACTTTTGTCTCTTGCAGCGTATATTTCATTTATGGCGTCAATGCTTCTACTTTTGAATGTATATATGCAGGAAAATGATTATTTTATCCGAAAAAGAAAAAGAAAAAGTAAGAAAGGAAATTAAGCAAAAATAATAATTTACTTTCGCGCTGTGGATTTGATCCAACCACTCCTTCATGACAGAAAAGTTACTATGATTGTGGCAGGGCTATCTTTAAAATAGGGAACGGGGAATGGGGGAATGGGGAATGGGGAATGGACAAACTTTAAAACGGGAATCTTTAAAAGCAGGAACTTTTAAAAGCGAGAATCTTCAAAATGAGGATTCTTTAGAAGCGTGAAATGAAATCGACCAAATGAATAAGTGGTCTGTGGAGAAGTTTATCGTTTTTTCAATTTCACGCAAGTGAACCATCAAAATTCATGACCGTTGACACAGGTAAAACTACGCTATAATGGAAGGACACTCAGCACATGTTTTCAACACTCAACATGATTAAATTGCTAAAAAAAATAATTCCAGCATCAGAATCTTTATTTTGATCAACATGTTTCGTTGCGGCAATTCCCTTTCTAATGACAAGGCGTAGTGAACGGCTCAATTCTACCTGGCATTTACATACAATCGGAGGTCACGTGAGATAGCAAGCACGCGTATCCGAGCTCAGTGCGAGTTTGTTGTCCAAGCAAACAGTCATGCCTTAGTTCACCAGTTCAAAATCTGTTTAAAAATCAGTTATAAACCTCTGCTATCACATAAAACCGGCGAGGAAATGTCTAAACCTACAGAAGAAGTCAACCTTGATTAAGAGGATGAAGGAAAACAACTTGAAAACCCTCCAAAGAAGATCTCCGTGAATGACGATCAAAGAGCCTCGGGATCGGCCGTGCCAACCAAACAAACCACAGCTTCAAACATCGGCTATCCATCAACTCACAGAACACATGATGACGAAAGAAAAGACTTCGAAAACCCCTTTCGTGAGGGAATAGGAAAAGGGCCAGTCAAACGGCATGCAATCCAGGCAGATCTCCCTGCCAAAAAACGGCGCCAGTTTGCTCCTCAAGCAGAGGGCATGTTGATGACGATTACCGCGACCCTGAAGAAATGATGAATGAGATCATTGATGAAAGCAATGACTCAGATCCTTCTGAAAAAGAGCTCGACTCTGATGACCCAGATGTGGATGAAACGTTGGCCGAACTCCAAAAAGAGTACGAGTCAGATGACACCCCTGGAACCAAGCTCCAATACAAACAGCTTGCTAAGCTAACTGACCAAATGCTTAAACATCGTATGTCTGATAAAGCATTAAAAGATAAGCTGGATCGCCAAGAAAGGCCAGAAAACTGCAAAAATGCTAAGCCTACCAGGGTTAACCCAGGCATCCGGTGAAAGCTCGGGGATCATACTAAGAAAAGTGATGCACAAATGCATAAAATCCAACAGGCCCTTATCAAAGGCATTATACCAGTCTTACGTATGACTGACTTGTCCATGACAGGGAACCTGAGCAATGACCAACTTGAAACAATGAAGAAAATGGGCCTTGAGGCCCTATCTCTGCTATCACATGCAAATTATGAGATTAATGTGCAGAGGAAACAACTTTTGAAGTCAGACATAGGGAAGGATTATACATACTTATGCTCCTCTCAGATTCTCTTCTCTGATATGCTCTTTGGAGACGACCTCCATACGCAACTGAAGGATATTGGTGACCAGAACAAGATTGGTGCCAAAATCCAACCCAAAGACTACCACAGTAGTAACTACAATTCTTATGGTAGCAAGTACTCTCACAGGAATTCAGAAAAGTTGAGAGGCCAGGGCTTGAAGCCCTGGAAAAGGAAAGACGGTCAAAAACAGAGCACAAAACATCGACAACAATCGAAATTAACATAGAGAGCTCTAATGACCTGGTAGGTGACATCAATGCTAAAAGCTTTACAGCTGGTAATATATCTAAATTTGTCGCTAACTGGAGGCTGATGACTTGTGATAGTACTATCCTTGAGATGGTAACTGGCTATCGTATAGCCTTTGATTCAGAGCCTTTTCAAACTGTAGCTCTCCATATTCATTTCTCCAGAGGAGAAGAAGAAATTATTGAAACAGAGATTTCTAAATTGTTAAAGTGCACCTAAACCCCAAAATTTTTTTTCGCTTCACGAATCAGCCTGTGTGATCCATCTTTCTTGGGTCGTGTGAAGACCGTGGAGATGAATTCGGCTTCACAATGAGTGGCTTCCACAATAACATTTTTAGTTAAAGTGCACCTAAACCCAAACTTTTTTTTCGCCTAACGAAATAAGCATATTTTTTTGGAGTATTTCCGTGCAAAAATTTTTTAATTTGCTCAAATCTTTAATTTTTTGTGCCCAGTCAAAATACCGAAAATCGGCCGCCATCTTGTCCCATCACCGAGTTTAAAGAGGAATGGCTCTAGCGGGTAATGAGACGTCAAATCGAGAACACGAAAGTCTGCATTTCACATATTTTCACTTGTTTGGGAAGGTTGCCGTCGATATTGTCCGAAATATGCCGACTAGGTGTGTTGTATGAGGGATGTATGAAGCGCGATACCCTCTTGCAAATTTCGCACGTTGCTACATCCTTCTACAACACACTTAGTCGGCATATTTTCGGACAATATCGACTAAAACCTTCCCAAACGAGTGAAAATGTGTGAAATGCAGACCTTCGTGTTCTCGATTTGACGTCACATTACCCGCTAGAGCCATTCCTCTTTAAACTCGGTCGTTGGGCAAGATGGCAGCCGATTTTCCGTATTTTGACTGGGCACAGAAAATTAAAGATTTGAGCAAATTAAAAATTTTTTGCACAGAAATACTCCAAAAAATACGCTTATTTCGTTATGCGAAAAACAATTTTTGGGTTTAGGTGCACTTTAACTAAAAATGTTATAGTGGAAGCCACTCATTGTGAAGCCGACTTCATCTCCGCGGTCTTCACACGACCCGAGAAAGATGGATCACACAGGCTGATTCTAAACTTGAAATGCTAAATGAACATGTGACCGATAAACACTTTAAGATGGAGTCACTGCAAACAGCTGCCCAATTGATTTAAACAAGGCTCGTGGATGGAAGTTCTCGACCTCAAGGATGCGTACTACTCAGTCCCTATAGCGATTGATCATAGAAAATATCTAAGATTTATTTTCAAAAACAACTTGTATGAATTTACTTGTTTGCCCAATGGGCTATCTAGTGCCCCAAGGTCCCCCAAGGTCCTTCAGCTTGATAAACAAGTTAGCGATACCATTAAATTGCTAAAATCCTTAGGTTTTACTGTCTATGACGCCAAATCGGTGACAAAACCAAAGTCAAATTTCTGGGATTCATTCTAAACTTTGTTACAATGGTAATCACTATGGTCCCTGATAAAGTTGATAAGTTAAAAAATGCATGTAGAAGTCTTTGAAAATATCAGGGGCCTGTGCCCATTAGAGAAGTTGCTTCTGTGGTAGGCCTCATGGTTGTCTCATTCCCTAGAGTATATTGGGGACCCCTTTTCTACAGGTCCTTAGATAATGATAAAACTAATGCACTTAAAGCACGAGATTGGCATCTGGATGGGGCAATGACTATCTCACCTCTTGCTCGAAAAGATCTAGAATGGTGGATAAAGGAAAGTGAACTCTCTCCCTGCCCATTAGCCCTACAGCTACCTAAACTAATCCTAAAAACAGATAGTTCCCTTTCGGGTTGGGGTGGCGTAATTGAAGGCACTCATTCCATATATGGCAAGAGGATGGGGGTCAGCAGAAGAATCGCAAAACCACATTAATTTTCTTGAACTGAAAGCCGTATCTCTATCACTGAAATCCTTATGCAATCATTTGCATGACAAGGTTATCAAAATTTTATGTGATAATACTACATCAGTCTCCTACCTTCAACATATGGGAGGTACTCATTCCCCACAATGTAATGATATAGCAAGGCATATCATACTCTGGTGTAAAGAACGAAGCTTAAAACTGTCTGTTTCCCATTAACCTGGTATTCTTAACACTGAGGCTGACCAAGCAAGCCGGCAACAAGACAGCAACACTGAGTGGTCCCTTACTCTAGCCTCTTTTCAACACCTTACAAACATATGGGGAATGCCGCATAGACATTTTTGTCTCTAGACTAAACCACAAAGTCCAGAAATATGAAGCCTGGAGATCTGACCCAGGTGCCATAGCGATTGATGCTTTTACAATTGACTGGTCACAATATCAACTAATATACTGCTTCCCACCTTTTAGTCTCATAGGGAAAGTCCTTCAGAAAATTCAGTTGAACAAGGTGTCTGCAATCCTGATAGTTCCCTATTGAGAAACTCAGTTTTGGTTCCAGCGACTACTTTACATCAACAGGAAAACATTGACGCTATCTCACAATAGCGAGGAAATACACCCTCTTTACCCAAAACTACAACTCCTTGGCTGTCCTGTGTCAGGCTAGCCCAGACAAAACAAGGCATTACAGGCGAACCACTTGATATTCTACTCCAGTTCTGGAGAACAGGGACTCGTAAACAATACCAAACATACGTTACCGCAAGGGTAAAATTCTGTGAGGAGCATAATGTACACCACATCAATCTAAGCCTTCAAAGTGTTCTTCAGTTCTTGACTCACTTATCTAAGTCTACTGGATACAGTACAGTGGGAACAGCTAAAAGTGCATTATCAAGTTTCATTGTTATTGACGCCGAGTTTTAAGCCATCCTATTGTCTCCAGATTCATGGTAGGTTTATTCAACATCAAACCTGCATTACCTATATATGTAACAACCTGGGACCCACAACAAGTACTAGCTTATCTAAAAGATTTCCCCGATGTTCAAGATCTCACACTGAAACTTGTCACGCAAAAACTAGTCATGATCATGGCTCTGGTGTCTGCTCAAAGAACGCAAACACTTCAGTTATTATCTTTGGATAGCATGAACACATATCATTTACCATAACTTCTTGTCTCAAACAAACCAGAAGCAGTGGGAGGAAGAACAGACATTAGTCTCCCATTATGTTCAAACGTTACGCTCTGGATAAAAAACTTTGCGTGTTTACTTTGTTAAATTTGAAAGAACTGCCTCCCTCCGAAAAGACTGTCGTCAATTGCTTATTTCCTATGCTAAGCCTCATGGACCAGTTTCTAGAGACTCAATTTCTAGATCAGTGGATTAAACAAACCATGAAATCTGCTGACATTGGCATTAGTGTTTTTAAAAGTCATAGCACACGATCAGCTTCAACCTCTGCAGGCAAAGTGGCAGATGTCCCCACTGAAGATATTATGGCTACAGCTGGCTGGAGATCAGATTCAGTATTTGCACGGTTCTATAATAGACCAGTTGTGAAGCAAAACAATTTTGCAGAAGCTGTGCTTGCCAGCAAATAACATTCAGTCTTATTTTACTGTTATTGCACATGTGAAGTATGGTTTTACCCATCATTATAATACATAAAATCTATTGACCACTGTGTAAAAGTTTGTGTATGTCATCTTTCACTTGAGGGCTGATTTTGTGAGACTTTGAGCTTTAAAATCTCACGTGACCTCCGATTGTATGCAAATGCGAGGCAGAATTGGAAAATTAAACGAAACTTACCTGTAAGTTGAAGTTTGATAGAGATTCTACCGTAGCAGGGGTAGGAATGAGGAGGTCACATCTCTCCCTATACCCCATAGTACCCTGGGCCTAGGTGTATTTTTATTTATTTATATACTCAAATTCAGTTACACAGATAATCAAAACAAAAACAAAAACAAGGAGTTAAATATATATACAAGTATAAAAAAGAGATATCTGAGTAATTAGGCCAGTTTATACAGAATTCTAGATTTCTTATTTTAAATAAACTGCCTGTGATAAAATACAAAAAAAAATAAAAACTAACATAGACAAATAGCGACAACAATAAGTAATCAAAAACTATAAAAATTTATACTTACTTAAGTTAAATTTACTGATATAAAACTGACTCACTTTCTTACTAAACAATGCTTTCAACTGCATTCTACAAAGTCATCCAAATCCTTTAAAGACTGAGCTCGGATACGCATGCTTGCTATCTCACGTGACTCCTCATTCCTGCTAATGCTACGGTAGAATCTCTTTCAAACTTCAACTTAATGGTAGGTTTCGTTTAATTTTCCAAAATTCGGTGTTTGTTCAAGCGTGAAATATTCAACTTTGCCTAGACAAACTGTCGAGCTTCTTCATTTACAGTCATGGGAAATCCGTAATGTTAAGCCTCGACTTTAATTTGAACGCGTGAGAAGGCTAAACAAACGACATTGAACAGGATTGGCGAAAAATAAATCTCGATTTAAGGTAGTATGCACGTGCAGAAACATAAACACGGTAATGTGACGGTGTACACAAACTTGCATGTTTCACGCTTGAACGAATACGTAGAAAGCTGAATACTGTAAACAAAGATACTCCTTGTAACACGCTTCAAATCTTGATACTTTATACTCGTTTACGTTTCCAAAAAGCTTTTAAAACATTTCTTGGCTGCTTTATTGTCTGGTATGAAATGTTCACCATAACAGGACAGCGACTTTTAGTTCAGTTAGACGATCAATAAGCACAATATTTTTTATAAAAATTCTAGTTCTTTGGTCAAAAATCGCCAGCAAGTTTGTTCAAAGTTCTAGCTGCCTCCGGCAGCCGGCTGTTATTTGAACCCTGAGGATAATACCGAAAAACGATGTAGATCAGAGTATTCAATCATAACTGCTTATAGGGCTGATGGCTGACTTACCATTCAGGCTACTAAAGAAAATAATAATCGAGTGCCACTGCCATCCACCAAACAAAACGTTGCTACGTTTTTAAAGATTCCCGCTTTTGAAGATTCCCCGTTTTAAAGATTCCCGCTTTTGAAGATTCCCCGTTTTAAAGATTCCCGCTTTTGAAGATTCCCCGTTTTAAAGATTCCCGCTTTTAAAGATTTCCCGTTTGAAAGATTTCCACTTTTAAAGATTCTCCATTTTAAAGGTAACCGCTTTTACAAATTTTGTTGTTATTATGCATATTATGTTTGCCGTTGTTATTTTAAATTTGAAATATTTCACAGGAATAGTTAATTTGATCTATGATTGGTCCAGGTGTTTCTTTTTCTTTTGTTATTCAAACTTTCTTTTTTAGGAATTAGCATATATATACTAGTGTATTTTGTTTTCTCTCTCTGTTGTTGTTGCAACCGTTTAATTGGACGTGATCGGAATAAAAGAAGCAGAAGTTTGTTTTAATCGTGCAAAAAACTTTAAATTTTCCGTTTTAAAGATTCTCGCTTTTAGGGATTCTCCATTTTAAAGATTCCTGCTTTTAAAGATTCCTCATCTTAAAGATTTCTCATTCCCCTTCCCAATTCCCCATCCCCCCCCCCCCCGTTCCCTCTTTTAAAGATAGCGGACGATAACCAGGGAAAAGCAGACGGTGTCGCGACATCTTGACAGCAAGTGTTCATGCGTTCAGCCAGTGAAGAAGCCAACGGGCAAAAAATTAACTATTGCTTTATGCAAAGAGATCCCGGACTGCCGTTTTCCTTCAATCGTCAAGCGCTGTGAGGGTTTCTTTTCTGTTAGAAACTCAGCTCAGCAGCAGCGTACATTTATGCAAGCGCAAGAAGAAACCACTTGGTCAGAAAGAGAGAGAAAAAAAACTCATGATTGAAGTCTATGGAGAAGAAAAGCAAACCAACCTCGTTCCCAGGACTTTTCCCTTTTTGAAAATTTTGTGGGGCGGGAAAAGGCCCTGGCATAGGCTGATGAGTGACGTCACAGCACACTGAAATTCTGGGTGTAATAAATTGTCATCTCTGTAAACATGGCGGCGCAACTAGGTGTTTCTCACGTGTTTGGAAATCTTCAAATAGCTTTTAATAAGAATAGTTTCCCTCCTATAAATTTAAAACCTCAACAAGTTAAATGCTTGGAGTTCGGAGTATTTATTGAATGGTCATGATGTTGTAGCTGTCTTACCAACTGGATTGTTGCTAGTACTTTGAACTCGATAATCGAGGATCAACTCAAGGTATTAAAAGGAGGAGGAATCAAAGCTGGA
This sequence comes from Stylophora pistillata, assembly GCF_964205215.1. Classification (NCBI taxonomy): domain Eukaryota; kingdom Metazoa; phylum Cnidaria; class Anthozoa; order Scleractinia; family Pocilloporidae; genus Stylophora; species Stylophora pistillata. The sequence continues at coordinate 9,385,376 of NC_142532.1, forward strand.
GTGCTTCGGATGAATGTGGGGAAACGTAAAGAGCAAGAGAAGCTGTTTGAGAATTTCGCCATGGACGAAGGCGCGAAGTTTTCTGTTTCACCCGAGGTTTTCGAAGGACGTTGTTCGATTATATTCGCTCAACCTGAGGCGCTACTCAGCGCCGAAGGCAGAAAATTGATGTGTAGTAAAGTTTTTCAAGATAATGTAGCTGCTTGTGTAATTGATGAGGCTCACTGTGTTGAACTATGGTAAGTACAGTAAGCTATAATTTACGGTTGATAACTTCTATAAGATTTGATCAAGCAAAAAATCTAAACTATAGAATAACTTTTGCTGGAAAGAGTACCATATAACCCCATACATTAATTATGCATTCCACTTCCTTGTCTTTCACGACAAAACTTTATAAACAAAGTCTACTAGTCTGAATGCATAATTAATGTTGGGGTTAGACGGTACTCTTGCCCTCATGCTAAACCTATAAATAATTTAAAATTAAGCAAAGTCCCAGTTCTTATCTAGCTATAAAATCGTTTAGCACCACTTTTTGTATACTTAAAAAATGCATAACTGATCGCTATATTTCATGATTTTTCCTGGACACGCAGGTTTCAAAATATGAATTGTTGTTTGGTAGATCATTTTTGTTTGTGGTGTCAATAAACTTGGTGCAAAAACGAATGATTTCTGGCCCCGAGGCTGAGTTACTATTGGTAGGGTGACCCCTTATATGTAAGTTAAACCATTTAATTTAGTATACAAACACTCTTACCCCATGGATAACTCAAATGGTGATTAATCTTTTTATAGGGGTGAAGATTTTAGAGATGATTTTAAGGAACTAGCAGCACTCAAAGCTTTCTTCCCCAGAGTGCCTACCTTGGCCCCTACAGCCACACCACACCTTGTGAAGAAACTTAAATTTAGTTTGTCTATGACTAGTGCAAAAATGGTCTGTGTAAATCCCAACCGACAAAATATATACCTAAACAAAGAAATGAGACTAAATAACAATTTTGGAAAAGACAGCTATTCTGCTATTCTTGAGCCAATTGCTGAAGAACTTGCTATGTAACGTAAAAATTATCCCATGACCATCATTTATCTAAAGTTAAAGTACTGTGGTTATGCATATGCCCTGTTTGAACGAGTGCTAGGTGAGAATCAGTTTGTTGGTAACACAACAGAACCTACAGGCAGATTGTTTGCACAATTTCACTCACCACAAACAGATAGAATGAAGAAAGAATTGACTAGCGAAATAAAAAAGGATTCAAGGGTGAGGGTTTTATTTGCAACTGCGGCATTAGGAATGGGAGTAGATGCATCATATGTAAAGAACGTCATCAACATAACTCCACCACGCAGTATCGAAGCTTATATCCAAGAAATGGGAAGAGCAGGTTGAATAGGTGAAGCATCAGAAACAACTCTGTATTACAATAACTCTGACATTGGTGCAAACGTTAAGTACATGGATCAATCTATGAAAGATGTCGCACTGATGATTCTTGCCTGAGAAAATTTCTGTTGGGCTATTTTGGTTTCTCTTGCAAGGAACAATCTAATTGCTGCTGCTTTTGTGACTACAAACAACAATCTACCCAAAGTAATCCTCCAGACCTGGTTAAAGTACGTACATTACCACGGAATAAATCAGCCCTTCAACAGTCAATAAGAACCACACTGGAGTTGCAGCTTACAGAGGAATACACTGGACTTTTTGATGTTGGCAATGCCAAATTAATCACTGAGCAAATATTGGAAGACATTGAGTTCATTTCATCAGAGAGTCACCTGCTCAGTAAATTTGGTGTCTGGAATGAGGAAAGTTGTGCAACAATAATTATATAACTTAATATGCAGCTCTACCACAGAAATTAACAGGGAAGACAGTCAATAACAAAAAAAAAGACAACTTTTAATTCAAATCAGTAAAAAACATTTCTGTATACATGCATATTGTGAGATTTTTATATCATAAATTATGAGATATCATTCCTGATATTTAGTTCCCCATAGTACCCTAGCACTATTACTAATCAAGGAAAATATCAGGGATGATATCCCATATTTTCTGATACAGTTTTGATATTGTTGAAATTTGTTCAAAACAGTCAGAGTTTTTGCAAATAGCAATTTATAAAATTCCTGTTAGGATATACATGTTACGTTTGCATTTGAAGTTATGAAATAACTAACTCTTCTGAGCAGGTGAGTTAGTAGAGAACATGACATTGAATTCTTTTTATTTCCACTTGATTAACACTCATTCAATGAATTTGATGCTGTCCAGATATCAACTATACAAACATTGTGAATTTTGTTCTTACTTACTATTAGAGTTTGTTGCAATCAAAAAATATACATCAATTTGATCCGATAATAGTGTAATCTTGTCCTTGATTTGGATATTGGCACTCTCTGGTTCCACAACATGACATTGAACAATTTAAGCATAAAGCCACAATTTTAGCATAAAGTAAGTTCAGGTTGCATACTTGCATCATTTTGATGAGTTTGTGTTTTCACTGTTAATGCTCTCCCACTCAAATGAAAACTTTAGTCTGGAATCACAGTTTGTATTTTAACATAGTAGAATCAGTATGATTATAATCTGAGTATTTCTCATCAAAACCTTGGTTACTTGTTTCTTAATTAGTTACTAAAACTTCATAGAGAATGAGAAAACTCTACGAGGTAGTTTCTTGATATCACCCTTTGGTTTATCATTTGGGAGATGATTAAAACTAATCCTGTTCTGTATCAAGTTGCTGGCAAATAAATGAAGGTCTTCATTTTTTAATTCCAATCTCATGTGGCTTCTTAAGATCTTCAGATCCCAGTTGTCACCAGTGCCACGAAACACCTAATAATATTAAGAGTACAAAAACGGTAAATACCTGCGGCTAAGAACCTAACAATTAAGAACCTGTTAGCCTAAATTTGCCATTTATACCCCCTCTTGACAAGAAGCTATTTAGCCTAAGAAAGTTAAAACAGGTTCTTATTTTCAAAATTCATCATTCTATCAAAACACAAGAATAAGAGAATCAGTACAATGTCTTGTTGGGGTGAGGTAGTGGTGGCAGATAAAGTAAGATACAATTACCAAGTTGCTTGCAGCAATGTTTTCATATTTTTTCTCCTGTACTTAAGAACCAATTTCAATTACCTAATTAGCCTAAAATTCTCTTCAGTACATTTATAAAAGAATATAAGACATTTAATGTTATTTCTATTTGATAGTCTTGTAGTGGCCAGTGTCAGGTTCATTGGGAAATACAATCTGCCTCTTTAAACTTTTTTACTTCTATCTATTTTACTTCTATTTTTTACCTTGCCATCCTTTATTTTTCTGACAACCACATCTGAGAAGTGACCTCCCAACAGCTTAAGGAGTGTGTCTCCTGTGCCATGTGACAAGCAGACACCAAGTTTGTTCAGTCTTTCTTGAAGCTAAAAAGTGAAAAATGACCTTATTGTCATTCATTCTTAATATGTTTTATCTAACACTAACATATTAAAAATCTGAAAACTCACAAGGCAACTACCCAGTAGTACAATAAGTTGAATGAAAAATAGTACAAGCAGGGTAAAAGAGGTAAAAAGAGTTATAAACAGCTATAACAAACTTAAAGGAAGAATTGAAACACAATGATTTTATGAACTCACTAGCTTTTACCAGCCAGAGATAGATCTAAATGGAAAGGAACATGGAACAAAAAATTACAGTCATTACATAAACATGTAATAATTACTGAAATTACTTGATCAGGGATAAATAATCAGTGTCATAAAATAATGATACCTGTTTACTACATCCACCTTCGATTACAATGATGGTGTTTACTCTCTTCACAAGACTGAGTTCGTGCCATCTTTCCCCCATGAGTATAGAGTAAATAAGAGCCTATTTCACTCGTAGTTCCTCTCTCTGATCGCTAGTTTTGCCAGAAAGAGCGTTCATCACTGACACAATGAAGGGAAAATTGACAAGAAGCTCGTTCCAAATGTCAACAAACTTGAAATTTTCTGAGCTTTCGTAATCGTGTCCGTGTAGGACAGAACCCCTTTTCCGTTTGCAGAGTTTTGCGCAAAATGATTCGATGTCTGAAGCGAAGACCATCCAATTCTTTTACAACGTTTGTGCAGTAATCATGTAATATCATGGCCACAACAGCAGCATCCCTTGAGTTTACGGCACTTACAAGCATTCTTTGCTGAGTAATTGTCAATGTCGCCTCATTCACGGCCGTTGAGTTGTGTTCTCCATCCATAATTGGGACTACTTCGTCCTGAGACATCGGGTCTTCATTCGCGTTGGCGGTTTGGGAGGGAGGGAAGAGTTCTTTCGCTGTCACTTGCGTCGTAGGTTTCCTCTTCGTTTGCTGTCAGGACGAAGGTGAAACATCAATGCAACGCTTTACAGAGACGTCCGTTGGCTGCAAATAGATGGTCTGGTTGACACGTCTCGTTTTCTTCACAAAATCGTACATCTTGTTTACGAAGTTTATGCATTTGCGGCACACAGAATTCAACTTATAATCACTCTCGCGAAGCGAAACAGCACAGGTACTTTCTATTTTCGAGGCGAGTTCTTGACTAACACCAGCTTTTCCAAATACTTTGACCACGTGTCGACTTTCAGTGGCCTCACAGCAAAGTCTACGCAAGGGATTTCTTCTTCGGTGTTTCGATTTCGGCGGTACCTTCCGCCATATTTGTTTAGGAATGCTAATCGCGCCACGAAAATAAGCATAAATTATCAGATTTCGTAAGCCAATCAAAAACGAGAACTCGTCAGCCTATGCCAGAGCCTTTTCCCGCCCCCAAAATATTCAAAAAGGGAAAAGCCCTGGGAACGAGGTTGAAAGCAAACGTTAGAATTTAAAATCCCTATGACACCTATTTTTTAGCATTAAATTATAAAAACAGAAGCATGTAGAGGGTGTCTGGTAACATTTGTGAATGATTCTGATAAGTCTTTGTTAGTTTACGAGGCGATAAAAGTCCGAGATTGTAGCGAACTTAGGCTTCCCATATCTCTTTGGCCGTATTGAAGAGTACTGGTACCTACATATTCGTGATGTCATGGTACTAAGTCCAAGTTTATCAAAGAAGCTAAGTGGGCTTGGAATCTAGTGCCTACGATCTTTTAAGCAAAAAAAAAAAAAGGAAAATTGCCGTTTCGATGTTTGGTGTTGTTCGAATACCCCTGACTCAAGAAGAAGATTTCAATCTACGAGATTCCTTTCGAGGGCGATCAAAGGCCAGAGGCCATGAAAAGGCGAAAGAGCTGGATTCAGTTTGTGAGCGCAGTGTACTAACTGGACACCGACTCCGAATTTACGCATACGTTCAATACCGTAATTATTTTCTTATAAGCCGATCCTGGCTATAAGCTGAGACCCTGAACTTTTAGCTTTCAGAAGCTGTTGGATTTTTATGAAAAATAAGCCATAAATGGACACCGACTTCGAATTCGCGCATATGTTCGGAATTGTAAACATTCCCTATGAGCCGATCCTGTCTATAAGCCGAGACTAAAACTTTTGTTGAAATATTTTAAAGAGATCCACACGAGTTGTTAACTGAGACGAATGGTGAGCTTAAATTGTACAGTGAATTCGAAGTATCCTGCATTAGATCAAATACTTCTGAAGTGGTTTTCGCCTTTTCGGGGCAGAGTAGTCAGGAAAAAAGCAATGTTGGGAAGCGAGATTTAACGAAAGTAGTATAGAAATGCACAACATAAATATTCACATGACACATCTAGCTTTAACTTGAATGAATGCGTTTTAAACATTTTAAAATGTATATAGCTCAATCTTTAACCCTATAAAATACCGTACATTTTAGGCTCCCCTTTTCATTCAGCTCTTTAGTTTGTTCAGCTATGCTCTCGTGCTTTGTTTCAAACGCGGGAATCGGCGGTAAAAACAACTCACGTGGGCCTCTACCGTTTATCACCTGCGAGGGGAGATAAGTTAAAATTATGGCGGCAAAGAGAACCTGGGGACGATATGTGAAACCGGCGGCTCCGGCGGCTCCGGCGGTTTCGTTTCGGTGCTTCGGGTTTTGGTACATGCCAACGCAGGGTTGTCGGAACAGCAACAAGAAGGTTTGTTCCAAAATGAACGTAGTTTCCACTCGATAAACTCTACGCTAGCACGTAACTTAGTAAACTTACACGGCCTCCGCCAACTTCAACAAACTTGGAAAATACACACTGCCTCCGCCAACTTCGATAAACTTGCAAATACACACGGCCTCCACCAACTTCAATATTAGGGACTTTAAGCAAACCACAACGGCTACGGCAACGAGAACGTGGAAAAACTATAAATCTAATTGGCAGAACAATAGCCCAGCACGTGCGTTTTCAAACTTTGTACATTTCTTAGCCGTCCTGTGCAAAATAACAACGTAAAAGCACCAAAGTTGTGGGGGGGGGGGGGAGGGGGGGACAGGGGGGTCGGAGTCTTCCGCTTCCCGTGCTTGTGTGCTCCCTTGCCTCCCGACTCCCGCCCTCCATTGTGTTGCTCCCGTCTTCAGGTTAATCAAGAGGATCAGAAACCCAAGTTTAACTTTCAAACAGAGCTAAAAGCTAATATTCTTGTTCATTTCGGCTGGCCTTTGTTTTGGCTGGGGATCATTAGTTCCCGATGAAAGCTACTACTGGTCAGTTTTCTTACTAAATTAAGTTTCACTAACCGGGTTATCACAGTTTGATTGTCGCTTCTGACATCTCGTCATATAGACGAAAGTTTCAGCTCACTATGTGATGTAATAGCTATTGCCAATTCAAAATCAAACGAAAAAATTAAGAAGTAGACGTAACGTTTAGAGTTTGCTTCTTCTGTATTCGTACTTACTTTCCCTTTTTGACGTAATTAGAACTAGTATTCGTAGTTAGTTTTTGAACTGTGGCTACCCTCGAAAGTCAACTCGCATTCGAAGGAGTGTCGTCGTTATTCTCAAGAAAAAGAGAAATTTTAATCCTGGGATCTGGCTTTGAAGTAACAAATCTTCTTGAGATAACAACTTAGTCGCCTTAAAATACACGAAGGGCGAAAAACAATAAATGGGCAATAATAAAAACAATAAAAACAATAAATGGGCGAAGGATTACTTGGATCTGACTAACATGTCATGACAACAACTTGGCGGTAACTAGCACGAGTTCACAAAAAAGGTGGTGTAACCGCTGACCACAAATGCTCATATCCTTACTACGACGCTGCTGTAGTAACATGAACCGTTTTCATTTTGAGCCTTCAGTTTAATTGCTAGTGAAGCACGATTGAACAGTCTTGTTCGACCAATTATGAGATTTGTTCGATGGGTTTTAACCTTTGCGGTTAGAGAAAGTCTTCCATGCTCCAGGGAGGCCGCACTGACTTCTTCCTACTCCAAATTTTGGTTAGAGCCTCTTCTTCCTCAGACTTAAGATAACATTCTTGATTTTCTTCAGTTTCATTTGTTTCTAAATCACATTCCCCTCGGCAGTCTGAAAGGATCTGGCAAAATCTTTCTTCAGTTAGCTCTAAACGACCGTTGAATAATCGTATCGAATCTTCGCCAATTTCACAAATAACGTCACTTTTCTTGCAGTTTGCTTCTTCGCTAGATGTTTCGAAGAGAAAACAGCTTTCATCTATCATGGCAAATGTAGTACCAAAGAAATCATTTGCGTCTATCGCACGCGAAATGAAGATAGAGAAAAAGTTGGATTTGCATTTGATTGCGTAAATTCCAGTATGTTTTAGTTTAGTTTATTGAGATTTTGCACTGAAGAATACAATTTACAAGTAAATACATGAACAGAGACACGCAATAAATAAACAAAAATATAACGGCAGGAGAAAAATACAGGGCGAGCCCCAATTGACATTTGTCCCCTTACAAAATACAAAGAATAGAAAAATATAGGTTACATATGCACTCATCTACTTTGCCTATAGAATAAATTAATTTGCCGACCGACTGCGATACTTAGTTAGGACGGAGTATAAAGCTTGAGCATTTCCATATAAAACCGCTTAACTAAGGCTTTAAAGTTATGTAAAGAGCTCGCTTGCTTAATAATGCTCGGTAAATCGTTCCATAATTTCATTGTGCGAGGAAAGAAAGAGTTTGTAAAATACCGCTGAGTATGAGTAAATAAAGGGCGGATGTTTGCAGGATGATGACGTCGGGTTGCGTAGATATGGTTAGCAGGAAGCAGAAGATGGTCAAAGCTAGCGTTGATAAGACCTGACCTAATTTTGTATAAAATGACAAGATCATGGACTTCTCTTCTGAATTCAAGCGGCAGTAGGCTAAGAGTTTTCAGTCTCGCAGTGCAGCTGGTTTTCCTATCTGGATAGTTTAGTATAAATTTAGTTGCCCGTCGTTGTATATTTTCGATTAGCCTACGATGCTTTGCTGTGTAAGGAGACCATACAGAGGATACGTACTCGACGATTGGGCGAACTAACGCAGTGTACATCATTTTCTTGCTTGAAACGTCAACAATGCCTCTACCGGATACACGCTTTACAAGACCAAGAACTTTGTTACACTTGGCACATATCTCTTCGTTGTGCGTCGTCCATGAAAGTGGAGTAGTGACCGTCACGCCTAAATCCTTGGTGTCAGGAGGTGAGTCCAAGGTCTGGCCGTCTAAATGGTATGTATGCTTCTCTCTTTGGCGCGAGGTTCTCTTTGAAAGGTGTAGAACTTTACATTTGTTTGTGCTGAAACACATTCCGTTGTCGTCACACCAAGTTTTGGAGTTGTCCAAGTCAGCTTGCAGCAGGGAGGCACATCTATTGGAAACAATAGGGCGATATAGCTTGCTATCGTCCGCAAAGAGGCTAAGTTTACTTCCGTGGGTAATGGAGCAAGACATGTCATTAATGAAGACCAGAAATAGAAGCGGACCCAGGATGGAGCCCTGGGGTACTCCTGATGTGACCGGGAGCCAGTCTGAGGATATGCCGTCAACAACAACTCGTTGGTATCCGTCAGAAAGATAGCTTGAGAACAACAACAAAACTGGACCGGATATACCAAGGAGCTCAAGCTTCGAGAGGAGTAGCCTGTGTGGAACCTTATCAAATGCCTTTGACAGGTCAAGATGGATTACGTCCACTTCTTGGCCATTGGCTAGTTTGTCTAAAATATCGTGATACATCTCAAGTAGTTGCGTTTCTGTGGATTTTCCTGGCTGGAAGTTTCCTGCTGGAGTTGGTGAAGAAAAGACGATAAATGAGGGTAGCAGTGATTAAACACGCATCGTTCCATAACTTTGGAGACAATACATAAAAGAGAAATTGGCCTGTAGTTCTCCGCTAGGGTAGGATCGCCCTTTTTATAAATGGGTACAATGTTCGCGCGCTTCGAATTTGCTGGAAAAGAGCCCCTAGACAGCGACATGTTAAAGAGCCTGCATAATGAAGGGGCCATTTCAGCAGCAGTATGTTTTAGGAGTGAACCGGGGATGTCATCTGGTCCACCTGCCTTACTTGGATCAATATTCGACAAAGCCTCCATCACTTCAGTAACTGTAAGCATAACAGAGTCCAATTTCGTGCAGTCATTGACGCCATAGGGTGCCTCGTGACTGATGAGTGGAGAGTCGGGAGCTGGACTAAATACAGAATAGAAGAATTTGTTACGCAAGTTCGCTTTGTCGCGGCTATCCGTTATGAAGCTTCGACCATCGCGGAGAACACTGAGGGACAGCTTATCCAATGTACGCGATTTGACATACGACCAGAACCTCTTAGGGTTTTCGAAGATGCTAGTTTTTAGTTTCTCTGCAAGATCTTTCTTCTTTTCCAAGATCCTAGCTTTCACGGACCTTCGAATGCCATTGTATTTAGCCTTGTTTGACGACGAATTAGTTTGCGCAAGCTTTTTCCTGGCGGTGTCTTTCTTTTTTAACAAAGAAAGGAGCTCATTATCAATCCACGGTGGGTCAAGCACATTGCGAGGTTTACACTTCGGGACGTGATCATTAACAGCAGAAAGAAAATGATCACACCAATTGGACAAAGAGGCATTGACATCGTTCGAAACAAAGCACATATCCCATGGGATGCACTCAAGTGTTTGTTTAAGACTACACCAGTCTGCTCGCTTAAAATTGTAAACAGAGCGCATAATTTTGGGCCTTTTCGGGATTTTAAGTTCAAGTTGGAAATTTATAACTTTGTGGTCTGTAGCGATTATGTCATCAAAGCCATGGATAAGACGAAGCTTTGTCGGTGTTGTTGTTAGGAAAAGGTCGAGTATGTTAGGCCCCTTTGTGGGAAAATCGATCAGCTGCCATACGTATCTATAACCGCAGTTCAAAATATATGAACTTCATAGATCCATCATATCTGATTCATCATCACGAGTTTATTACGAATCAACTTAACGGCCTGCTCCCAGTTGGCTTGTTGGCTCAATTGGTAGAGCGCTGCACTAGTATCGCAGAGGTCAGTGGTTCGAATCCCGTACAGGCCTGATTTTTTTCAGGTCTGATTTTCGCTATTGCATAAATAGCGCTCCCTACTGCGAGGATCGTGCATCATACGTGTCTTTGATAATTTTAGTAAAATAATTATGCATTGTGTCACTTGAAGTAGCGGTTCCAGTAGACCAGTCGATGTTAGGTAGGTTGAAGTCACCGAGGATCATAACTTCATCAAAGTTTGCTTTGGATGCTAAACGCAAAGTTTTTTTGAAATCCTTGAGATAATTTAGGTCTGTGTCGGGAGGTCTGTAGGAGACAATAACAAGGGTTTTTCTTCTCTTGTTCGGGCGCAATTTGCACGCCAAGATTTCAGCGTTCCCTTCCAGGTCAGATCTACGGAGGCAGATTATATTGTTTCTCACTGCCAGGAATATACCGCCACCGACTCGCGTCTCTCTGTCCCGTCTGTGGATGGTGAACTCAGAGGTTGGGAGAATTTCACTGTTCATGATGTGGGGTTTTAGCCACGACTCAACACAAAAAATCAGGTCTCTTCGCATAGCGAGGGCTTGAAACTCATCTATTTTGTTGACTATACTTCTTGAATTTAGGTACAGACCACTAATGTTTGTTGGCGGGCCATGGTTGGAAAAAATGTCTCCAGAGAGTAACAGGAGGCCAACTAGATGTTTTCCATTTGAGCCTGTGAAGTCCCGAGTCGATCGGCGACAAAATAAACTTTGTCCAGAAATTGGCTTTTCGTTGTGAGTAGCCTTGGTCAAATTCCACAGTTGAAAATAAAGATCCTTGGAATGCAATTTGTTGTAATGGTGTCCGACAGAAACAAGTAAAAGCTTGGTAATTATGAACAGGAAAGCGCTCAAGAAATAGGACCGCTTGAACGCCATGTTATGCTAATTGCACAGTCTTGAAACGCCGGCGCCAGTCTAAAAAACTCACCAAATTCGCTAAGTATGGACATCTAAAAGCTTTTCTTCCAAAAATGTGATGACTGATACGTCTTGTGATCATACCCAGGCAAGGGCAGGGGCTCTACTTTGCTTCTATAGTTAGTACCTGATGAATCACTTTCTTTGTTGGAGATTTTCGACAACTACAACTTACCAGAAACTGTACATGTCATGCTCTCTCATGACCAATGAGGCAATGACGTAATCAATTTGAAGGGATTCACAAATTTACCGGAAGTAATGCTGTTTTTCCAGCCCGGGTACAAATTTACGTTTTCTTGCCTCCGAAAATGTTTTTAAGCATTGATAGATGTTAACTGGAAATTTCAAAACCTTGTTAGATAAGTGTTTATGACTGAGTAATACCCAGTAATAAACAACAAACTATCGCCTTATTCATTTCTGCTCCCTGTTCCCGCCCTGATTAGATACCGCTTCCCGCCCCTTGTTCTCCCGCTTCCCTCCCTCTCCCACCCCTTGTTCTCCCGGGTTCCCGCCCCCCCCCCTGTCCCCCTCCACAAAATTTGCGTCGTCTGCGAAGCGAAACCGCGGCGGCGAATCATTTTAATTTACATTTGGAACTCAACGCTACTTTTATGCGTTATGTCGAGTTTGAGGTCTGGCGCCCTATGAGACGGTAAACACATGCAGCCATTTTCGAAATTCTAACTAAGAGTAAAAATCTTTTAATCGACGTCTTCCGTGGCGTTGCCGTCCTGACCGCTTAAAGTCCCTAATGCCAAATCCAACAAACACTGCCTCGTCACGCTTGACTGAACAAGACTGATCTTGACCAACTCTCTTCGCTTGTGAAAACTAATTAATCTTCGCTTAACCTATCGTACTTATATACTTACTCGATAAAATCCTACAACTCTCTAAAAAAGGTCTAATTATTAACTTTCTAAAAAAGGTCTAATTATAGCAACATTAAAAAATCTAAATCTAAATCTAAATATCGTTATGTCGGCAAAATCGTTTAGGACATCACGCCAACTCTAAGATAATAATAAGTGAAGCTATACTAAATATACAACACTATTAAAAGCTATTGAAAATTATTAAAAACTAGTTAAAACTACCGATAAAATAAATTTAAGTTAGTTTGCTTTTAAAAATACGGAGGGATTGGCTGGAAACAGTTTCTTTTGGAAGTTTGTTCCATTCAGTTATTGTCCTGGGAAAAAAAGAAAATCTAAAAATATCTGTATGTCCTTTCGGTACAATAAATTTAAAATCATGGCTTCCTCGGGTTCTCCTTTCTTTGTTTGTTATCAAATAACCCCCCCCCCCCCCCTCAATCCCCATCTAGGAGGCCGTGGCACATCTTGTACATAGTGGAGAGCCTTGCATGTCTCCTCATTGTTTCAAGTGTGTCCCACCGTAGATCTTGCAGCATTTCCGTCACGCTCGTTGTTCGGTCGTAATTTCCAGTGACAAAGCGGGCTGCTTTCCGCTGTACCCTTTCTAGAGCGGCTCTATCTTTCTGGTAATGTGGGTCCCTTGCGCTACAGGCATACTGGAGTTTTGGCCTCACAAGTGTCATATACACGGTTTCTTTCACTGACTTTGGACTGCTTATGTATACATATAATGTATATTTAATATGCCGCTTTTAGAAACGATTACATAATATACTAAAATAAACAAGCCATGACCTTTCGCGAAGCCTCCAGAAGGTCATGCATGTCACGCAACACTATTTTTAGTAACAATAAATGTAGTACATTTCAAGCCGGAGGATTTCTCAACCGATCGGTGCTCTCATATCTTCCAGTACAGCCGGCGATTTGAGAGAACCGGTGCAATTTTTGTATTTTGACAACAATGGCCTTTTTAAAATTTGACAAGAACTGCGTGCATCAATTGCCACAACAACACCAGTTTGAGAATTCCCGCTCGAAAGATCTCAGATGATGTGCTGATTACAAAATTTATGGGAAAGATTTCCATAAAACCCCATACATTAATATCATGCATTCCAATTCATAGCGACTGAATATAAAGGTTTCTTTGCAACACTGTATGCATAATTAATGTATGGGTTAGATGGAAATCGTGCCAATATTCATGTTTTTGTTTATGTCCAACCATATCAAACAAATTGCAAGTTGTTTGCTTCAAAACTTTGTAAGTCTTACATAAGAGAAATAAGAGCGATATTGATGTAAGATTCGAGAACCGGGTGTACGAGAGATTTACCAACCCTACCCCTCACAGTTTTGTGACGTTGAGCAGCACTACCAAATTTGGGATAGGGCTACCAAATAAGGTGGTGAGCACGTACGTGTGGGAAAAAGCGAATACGGGGTCGAGCAAAAATAACAAGGAGGTTGTGAGAGCGCGAGTTTACGGAAAGTTTTTCTATCGAATTTAGTGAGAGTTTCGTGAATTAGAATGAAGCGGAATAATTCAGGAAACCGTGTTATTGTGAGTTCTGTGGGCTGTTTTATTGTTCGGCTCACCGGCTTGAGAAGATGACGGTATCCCGCTTACGTTTGCGGTCTCTAAAGTCGGCAAAAAATCATGTAACGTACCACTTTCCGCAGATTCGAGACCTCTCAAACGACTTTTTAACATTCTGTCCCTTTCCTGTTTTTGGTGTCTAGTGCTTTAGCACGAAGACACCTATTGAAGAGTGCAAAAAATTTCGAAAAATAATTCATACACCATAAATTTTGACGTCATACCAGTAAGGCCACAGTTAAGTATACATTTTGTGATGGCTAACACGACGGGGAAAGAAAATGTTAACCAAAAAAAGTGTGAGAAATCGATTTATAATCGCGAGAAGTCGGAAACGAAGAAACGACGACGAATCCCATTCAAGAAAAAAAAACAGAGCGAGGAATAGTCGGGACCAATGAAAATCGGAAACGACATCAAGTCGAGGAAGACATGATGTTAGCTTTGGACGTTGTACGTTGTCAAACCCACACTTGGACGGTGAACTAGGCATAAGTGAAGCGGTCTTTTTTTCTAACTTTATAATGAATTTCCTCCGAATGCGCATTTCAGTATTCCACAGTTTTCGAAGTTGGAACAAATTTGGCTAAATTAAAGGCGTTGAAAGATGCCTTCGAGTATTCGATGACTGCTGTCTTCGTCGCCACCAACATCAAAGGCAGCGCCTCATTTCCAATCGGAAAAAAATCCAGGTTGTCCTTATGGAAAATGCCGAACAACCTAACCCTTGGCTTTGGTTGCCTAAGGAGGACTTGGTTGTCCTCTAAATGTTGTATGATTTTCGGTTTTAAATTTTGTGCTTTGAGGCCGTGAAATTATAAATGTAATCTACATTCGATTCACAGCGGCGTGAAACAGTGGATCTGATATAAAACTGCAGGATGCCTTCTAGTTTAAAAAACACAACGCTTTCACTTACTAGTAATGTTAATAAAAATATTCCTTTGTATTTTCTGGAGCGGCCTAGTAATTTTCTAAATCCCAGCACCCGCAAATCACACAACCCAAAACAGCTAAATTTAAAACTATTCCAAGACAAGTTGCGTCTCGGTAACGAAAGGGGTGTCAAATCTGTTCGCTCAAAAATTACAAAAGTAAAAATTTCCGACTAGAGATTGAAAATATGCAAGAAAGTCGACTTATATTTTTTTCAAAATTCGACTTCATCCAAGATGAAGCCAAGAAATGCATTCCAAAGCGCCAAGAAATCGAAAACTTCGAAGTCATGCTAGGTCTGCATGCGTAATTAATTAGGTATGGGTTAGAAGACAACATGTCAATCTTATCGGGGATTACTGAACGAAACGAAAAATGTTCAATTAATACATTACCTTTGATTTCCCTAGTTTTTAAGAATTGTCGGGGATTCCATCGATCTGAAGAGAGCTATTTAGAGCTATTTTTGTCTCATCCTGTTGAGCATCACGATGTAATTCATGAACTGTACTGTAACTTTTCTCCTGGGTGGTCTGGCGGTTTTTTTCTCGAGCAACCAAACCTTTGCTAGGATTTTCCTGAAAAAATTCTTGTTTTTCAGTATGTGTCTTTATGATGAATTTCTCTTTTATATTACGTTGTCATAAAGCGTTTCGACAATCTTGAAGTGGCTTTTGGTGATTGTTTATTTCTTTCCTTTCAATTTACAGTAATCTGCTGTGATCTACGCACCAACAGAGGTTAACAGAGCCAAGAAATTGGGGAAGTTATATCTTGAAGTAGATGCTTACTGATGTGTGATAGCAAACACAATACTTTCCAGATCACATAGAAACAGGAATAATGGAAAGTTTTAACATCCAGAACTTGTTGTTGCTACATTTTCTTCTTTTTCAGGTTTTAGCAAAAAAAACTATCGTGAAATCCAAATGAAACAGAAACAGAAATTTCGACAGTCATTTTTATCATCCAAAAATTATTTTTGTTATACATTCTTATTTTTCAACCTTGAAAAAAGGAATAATGAGAAATTCTTTTCTATCATCCAGGAGTTGTTGTGGTTATATATTTTCTTTTTAAACCTCTTACATTATAACATTGTCGAAGTTCATGTTTCAGTTTTTTAATACTTGTTGCAGCTCAATGAGCATATTGAGAAAACCTCAAAGCGCAACCTTTAGTGACAAATGAATCATAAGATTGTTTTCAACCAAACAAAAAAGGTTAAGGAGAACTATATCTGTAATTTTGAATAGCCAAATAAACTTACAGTTTCATTGGTGGATTGTAATTGTTCATGTTCTTATTAGATACATTACATCTGGGCAGTACTCCTTTACCTATTGGGTACACTCCAAGTTTTAAGTTCATTACATCTGAGGTTAGCACATTATGTTCATGTTGATGTTAAATTTTGATTGAAATCCTGGGGATCATTATGCAAGCAAGTAACCAGCTCCTATGAGACCTGGTACATAGTTGATTTTCAAAATTACTGCTGTTAACTGAATCAGTGAGGAAAGTAATGGTTGTTGATAGAAAAACAGTTAGTTTACTATAACATATTAACACGTTATGTTCATATTAAGGTCTGACAGGCAAAGAGTTGAATTTGATAAAGAATACAATTATTTCTGAAAAAAAAAATGCTCATTTCATGGTGAACTTCCTTTACGGAACACTTTCATCGGGACCTGCGGTACTTCAGTTAAAACATATTGGACCTACTCTCTACAGAACTCTCTTCAAGTATACGAATTGAAATACGTGTATCAACCATTCACATTAGTGTAAGTAGGTAGATCATATTCCCGCACTAGAAGCATGTACGCTTTGCGGACCTATCTTTTTCGATGCGCTAATGGCTCGTTTGAATTTGGCCCTTCTATGTTGTCCTCCCTGTCCTCCATCTTACCGCTTTGAGTTGCAATTTCGAATTGAATCGCCACGTATTCCGGAATATAATTAAATTCCGAGTCATCGGAGAAGAAGCTTTCGTCAGAACAACAATAAATATCGGACATAAAAACTATCACCGAAATAGCCAGGGAAATTACTGATCACAAAGCCCAATTGTTTGCATGATAAGAACACATGGTGACGTAGCGGCCAGACATTTTATCTACAGATTATAGAGCTTGATAAAAAGTTCAAAAACGGTAAAATACCGCTAATGTTGCTAAAACATGTTCTAGAGTCATTATATTTAGATGTAAAATAATAAAAAAATAATTGTCATTGGGACTTTAAGGTGGCCACGAATAAGAAGAAGTACATGTACTGCTAAACATCTACACAGCCCGGCTCCGCGGCAGAGGTCGTTTCAAATTTTTTGTGAAAGAAAAAATGTTCTGCGGGAAATAAAAAGTTTCTTTCCAATGAATATTTATCTGCAAAGCTTTATATAACTTAGGACTGAGTTTAGCTCGTTATCATCACAGCCTGCAAATCCTGAACAACCTTACTTCAGCACTGAAGTATTCCTTTGGTAAAGTCAGACATTTCTTACTTTCTGATTGGTTTCTGTGCATTCCGATACCGGGCTTCCCAAGAAGACCTCAAACCTAGTTAAGTTATTTAGTTCTGTGTAAACAGCTTCTCTAATAACTGTGGTTTAGTTACCAAACCTCGGTAAGCGGTAACCTTGGTAAACCTCTCTCGTGAAAACACAGCATCAGACGACCAGGCCCCCGTTGTACATGCAGCAGCCTTCATAAGCACAAGAAAATTAAAAGAAACATTTTCCTTCATTCTTGTTCTTGCGCACATGATTATTTCATAAGTGGGAACTGCAGTGAATGAACACAAGCATAAGTTCAATGATATGTTAAATAAGGACATGGTTGGTATAAGCAGGATAGTGCTCGCTGATTGCCTGAAAGTCTTTCGCTTATGTTTATGCTTATCCTTATGCCAACCAAGTCCTCACTAGACGGCATAAGCATAAAAAGAACGCAACCTTTTGATAATCTTATGCATATATGTTTATCCTTATGTGCGAGCGTCCCATCCAGCACATAAGTTTTATATGCATATCCCTATGCTTACATCGCATGTAAATACCGAGCTTAATATTTGAACAATTAAAGTTTTGACCAGTTCACTTTTTCAATACTAAGATGCTGAGACTACTTTCTCGTAGGTTACTTTTAAATAGCTTTTTATGGCTCGATCCGTTTGGCAGGGACTAAAGTTTATTTAGCTTTCCTTACCTCTGGGTATTTCACAAATGTAAGCTCTTTTGATCCAGTTTGGGAGATCACTAAACAGCCCTTTCTTTGTTGGGGGGTAATCCTTTGACATCACCGCTTTATTTCCATCACCAGAAGGCTCGCCATGGGTCGTTTGCCATTTCTCTATTGTCAGGGGGCTATCATTCACCCACTTCCAGACTCCACCCACTTTATTCAGGCCAATGTGCCATTCGTTAGGCTGCCCAATGCAACGCTTTTGAAGTTCATCATTGAGGAAGCTCCATTCGGCTTCGGTCTCAATGGAAACCAGGTCACCTCCCTTTCCTTGGCAGGTTTCTCGGTTAGCGGTCCATGTTCCAGGTGATTCCGCATCAGAAATAATGTAACAGGAACTTTGGAAGCAGGGATTGGGTCCCACTCCTATGAATAGAAAGTATGTTTTTCAGTAAACATCGAGTTGAGATGGATGGGTTGTGTTTATTTTACACACCAAGCACAGCAGGAAGCAGATATTTAACTCATTGCTTACATCGTCTAGTTGCATTTTTGGCGTACAGTCGACATACTTAACTCCACTGACCCCTCAAGGGAACAAAACAAATGGTCAAGTTATTAAGTGAATCAAATTTGGAAATGAAATGGTGCGTTGTTGACGTGTTTCTTTCTTGGCCAAACGGTGAGCGTTTAAGCATGTTGGTTGCAGGAATGATTAACTGGAGTAACCGAGAAAATATTTTCGTAGGTGAAAGGATTTGCAATAGATATAATTATAAGGTCCTTGAAAATCAGCAGTTTTATTCTAACTTGAGATATTTGAGGTGTGGGATATCTAAGAGTATCAATCATTATAAACAGGGACCAGTAATGAGACGAGAATCATTTTTAATTACCCCGGCTACTGGTTTGCGGTTAATGAACCAAAAAACATAAGTAATTATAGGGGTAACTCAATTTGATTTTAACTGACACATGCAGAACAAACGCAAGATGACTTTTAGTTATCTGTTGTAGGAACCCGTTGTTATATGTTGTTAGGAACCCGTTGTAATTTGATTTTTTTTTTCCAAGTGGATGCCCTGTAAAAAGTTTTGTTATTCCTTACACATGATTACTGCTCAGCGAGAAGAAGCGAATTACGACTCAGAAAAGATCTCATAATGTCTGGTGACTACCGTATTTTTTTCCTCATTATTGACTGCTTACCATGAGCAATGTCTTGAAAATAAAACAATACCAATCCCAAGGTAGCCATGAAGAAAACGTTCGCCATGCCTTCTATCAGAGCTTGTGCAATAAAATATGTCTTAGAAATATTTCTGCTTCTTACGACGTACGTGTATGTGGACTTCAAAGCTTATGTTGTAGACTTGAAAACGTTCCTCTGCGTCTAACGATATATGCATGTGTAGTCACATGCATAATTTAACGAATTTTAACTTATTCAAATTAAGCGTGGGGTCGTGTGAAAAGACCTCACTCGGTCAACCTATTGCAA